>NC_057799.1:204496376-204498982 GCF_018294505.1 Triticum aestivum
ACCCAAAAGTCGATTCAGTCGACTGAAGTGTAGCTAAATCGGAGCAGCATCGCAAGCAAGAGCGAGAGCAGCAGCGCGAGCAAGAGCAATAGCAAGAGCAGACCAGGCAGGGGACCGAGAGCAAGAGCAGAGCAGCAGCGCGAGCGAGAGCTAAAGCAACAGCAGCTCCTACTGATGTGGACGTCGCCGCTGAGGGAGCGACGCCGTGGAGGAAGTGGCCGGCGACGCCGCCGTGGATGGAGCCGCGCCGTGTCGGCTCGGGACCGAGCGCCGGCAGCACCGTGAGATCGAATCAAGAAGAAAATGCGGCGATTAGTGTACAACCTCTTTGGTGGCGCCGATTAGGCCGCAGCTTCATCCGAGGAAACGGTGATGATGATGCTCTTTCGGTGGTGCAGGTGAAGACGGCGGTGTGGGAATGGAGGTGGCACAAAAGACGAGGGGAACGTCGGGGCAGCTCCTTGGAGGTGGAGGACGGGGTGGCTGAACCGGCGGGACGATGAGATCGACGACGGATCCTCATTCGGTACGGTGGATGAGGGACGTCGAGGTGTTGCTGTGGACGACGTCGTCGGGGAAGAGGCTCCGGCTGGGTGGCGGACGGAGCAGGGTGTGGGGTTTCGTCGCGGGTTTTTGCGGCCTCGGTGTACGAATGGGTGGGCGGATGGGATGGCAGTGGGGAACCATGGCTTAGAGACGCGCTTGTCCGAAATGTGGGGTAAGTTACGAAAGTACCCCCACCGATTTGAGGCGGTTCCTTCGGTTCAGGGGTACCACGGGCATTTCGCGTGTCGGGATTTCACAGGAGGTGGGAGTTTTCGCGCGCGTTGTAATTTCGGAATAGCAAGGCGCGGGTTGAGATGGAGGGAGTTGTCGGAGCACAACGAGACAAAGATATATCTTAAATATTTCGGGCTAACAAGGCGCGGGTTGAAATTTCCGGACAAGCCTAACGTGTACTGTACCAAATCAATGCGCACTACAAATGTCATTCAAAACTTTGAATTCATGTTATGTTCAATTAAAATATTTCGCTACGTGTATAATGCATGCAACCTACTACTCAAATGAACGTTTTAGTGCATTCCAAACGTATATACTACCGCTTCAATATGAACTAAATTTGAATTCGTTTCTCTATTTGAATAAGATCTACAGTAATGATTGTTGTGAAGTCAAAGCATTTGAATTCGTTTCTCTGTTTTAATAAGATCTACAATCATCATTATTGTCAAGTTAAACCATCGTTTGTGTATTATCTTCATAGCACACCACATGATTAGTCTCGAGTTACATATGAATCATGTGTACTATATGAACTCGAACTAGATTTTTTGAATCCACTTTATTTTGATTTCAAATCACATTACATTTCTAGCTCTAGCTAGATCTTCATAATCTAAACCATGTCTCATATGCATAATGTGTTTATCACATTATGTATGGTGCCCCGCCCCCTACGCCTACAAGTATTTAGATGTGAGTTGCAAACACCACACATTACCACAAATTCAAATAAAATGTGAGAATGTTCGATATATAGTATTGTTTAGATTGTTCGATATTTAGTTGTAAGCTGCAAACGCCACACATTATCACAAATTCAAATAAAATGTGAGATTGTTTGATGTATAGTATGGTTTAGATTGTTCGGCATTTAGCTGTGAGTTGAAAACGCCATGCATTATCACATTATGGTATAACATGTGCACAACACGTGTATCACCGCTATATTCATGCATGCAATGTTTAAAACACTATGATCCCCTATTCAAATATATTAATCCGCTTTCATATCAAATTATGATCTTTGTTAGTCTCTTACACCCACACAATCCTCTAACCTTTGTAGCTACCACTAACTTTCCCTCGTGCATGCACACGCCCTCTTCGCCCTCCCCCTCCCTCGGCATTCTATCCACCGGGCACATTCATTTTTTTCTTTAGGTCGTTCTCCCAGAGTCTCCACAACTCCTTTCCGACACACACCGATCGATGTCTCTCCAGCGATGCCTGCCTACAACATACACACACACCTTCAATCTCCTCCTTTATGTGTCCTTGCCTCGTGTCTCTCATACGGTCAGACACACATGTAAACTCTCGCCCCTCTTTTCATCGATCTCACAACCGCACACTCCTCCCCCTATCTAGCTAGTAGTTGGGCCTCTTGCACCACCTCCTAGCTCCATTCTCTCTGTCTATCCGTCTCGCTGGGCCTTATTTGCCTCTAACAAATGGACGTACATCGACCGATCTCTCGCTATACATATAGCTAGCTAGGTCCTTATAACTCGTTGTTACCCACACGTCAATCGATCTACCTCATTAGTTGTGTCTCTCCCTTCCTCCAACAAACAACAATTGATCTACCGATCTAGTTAGGTTTGCTTACCAAACACATGGTTCCCCTTCATCATCCATGGATGCGTCCCGACAGATCTATCACGCACAGGCACACATAGAAACACATCCCCACTCTTATTGATAACATTGCAGTTCCACCCTCAGTTTGTCTAGTAGGCCTCTCCCACCATCTTCGAGAAGCAACTCCATCACCCATCCAGCACTCTACCCCTCTCCCTCCCTCTCCCTCCCTCTCTCTC
>NC_057799.1:204499266-204511768 GCF_018294505.1 Triticum aestivum
AGCGCTCTAGTCATGTCTCCCTGCCACACACAAACTTGACATGTGCCCTCTAACGTTCCGGTAGGCCAGTCGCCCTATATCTTTGACTTGCACACACACACAATTTCGATGGCTCTCTTCATCGATCTCGCACCCACCCACTTGATCCTCTCTTCGACTCTATCGATAGCTATGACCGCTCCCTCTCTTCTCGTGGATTGCCCGACCCTTTATGTATGATATGGATAGGCCTCCATTTCACACACATTGCATGCAAAATTTTGTTTGAGATGTCATCGACACATATTCACACAAATAATTCACGAAATCAACCCCCCACCCCAAAACAAAAAACACTCATGAACGCGGTTTGTATCTCTCACACACACCCACGTAGGTGGGGGACGTGCACGAAGAGAAGAGGTGCATGCACGGCGCACGTACTCCCATCTCTTTCCCAACCACACCCGCGCGGGTACACGGTGGAGCTCATTTCTGTACGAAAAAGGCAGCCCACGTGGTAATTTGGCACGTGTACTGGTTGTCCACTTGGTGGAGGGAGGATCGTCTACCACGGGTGAACAAACAAATTGTGACTTGACGTGTTATGTTAAAAAAGAGGCAAACCATGTGGGGCCTACCTTAGAGGCAAGGCTCTATACACTGGAGTACTTTTGATGTGTCCCGTCAACTCGCAGAACAAGGAGAAGCTTTCTTAGTACGCCGTCTCCCCCGCCCACGGGCGCGGTGGCTCGCAGGATGAGGTGAAGCTTGCTCCGCCTTACACCCGCTCCCTCGCCCATGCACGCGGTGGCTCACAGGACGAGGAGAAAAATTTACTACTCCCTCCGTTTACTCCTCGTCCCTACTACCTTGGTTATAGAGATTATATCATATTGTTTGGAATATATATGTCCTTTAGTAGATTTCAATATGAACTACTAGTACATACTCCAAACACTGATGTATATAGACGTATTTTAGAGTGTAGATTCACTCATTTTGCTCCATATGTAGCACTCTCCCTCGCCCCTCGACCCTCGCCCACGTGGTGGACGTGCAACAATTCATTCGGTCTCATATAGCCAGAACGATATATACTGCACTACCATTATTGCTCGACTTCCCGAAGAGGCGAAGAGCGAATCGCAAGGTTAATATTTTGGAGATGCCAAGCGCAAGGTTATAGGAGAACGAGTAGTAGGTGCCGCGTCATTTATAAATAAAGTTTTTTTTCTTCAGTGGCACGTACGCAATATGATAGGTTCATATGGAGAGAAAAGGAAACCGCTCCACTATATACATAGTCAGGACGGGCCAGCCTACACAGTTGCTTGCTGGGGTTGCTCTCTTCACACTCTCTCGCACAAAACGACTGTGGCCACATCTCTAACATCCCAGCGGATCACGTACGCTTGGGGAAGGGGTGGATGCTTAGTGTAGATGCGGTGGCCGTCGCCGATGGCGAAAACCCACTGTCGGCACGTCCCGATCAGGGGTCCCCGTCGTTCTCTCTCACAAAGCCGGTGAGGTTGCCTTCGTCCCTTGCTCACTGCCGCGACGTGGGCAGTTGCCGCCTCCCGCCGCCCTCCTCAAGGTTGAGCTATGTCCCTCAGGTACAACTCCCTTTACAGTCGGCTTGCACTACTGCTCCAGCAGCCCACATCACTCCCTGTGGATATTTCTCTACTTCTTTGCCCTGCACATACCTCTACTGGCTTCTACGTACTATATTTGTGATGAGTTTATGTCTCATCAAATAGTCCCAGTAATCTTATTCTAATCAAGCTTCTTCAATTTCTTTGCCACAGGGATGCTCATCTAGATTTTGGTGAAACTGCACAAAATGATCCGATGGTCAAAAGGTTGCAAACTTCATTTATTAGGAAGCTCGAACGTTGCCAGCAAATTGAAGCCTGGACAGGGTTCATGGTTCAAGGGCTAGGGACTGCATGGATCGTTTTTTTCTTTAGCTGCCTCTGTTCCAAAATAAGTGTCAACTTTAGTAGTAGTACAACTTTGTACTAAAGTTTGCACAAAGTTGAGACACTTATTTTGGAACGGAGGGAGTACATATTTGCTATGATATGTCAATCCTTGAGATGCAATAGCATGCATGTTAGTCTCCTTTGTATTTGATGAAATGTTACAACGGGCAACCTTGGACGCAAGATACATGTAACAGAAGCTGGAAGCTTCATAGCATTGTACAAATTTATCTCACTGATAAATTACAGTACGTACTATACTAGTACTTCCTCCGTTCCTAAATATAAGTCTTTGTAGAGATTTCACCATGAACCACATGCGGATGTATATAGATGCATTTTAAGTGTAGATTCATTCCTTTTGTTCCGTATGTAGTGGAATCTCTACAAAGACTTATCTACTAGTAATAGCTAGCCCCCACTACTAGGAATTCTCTATCCTCTCCTTGAGCCACATCATCAAAATTGATGTAGCCTTTAGATGAAGTAAATCAGTCTATAATAGCCGTCTGATCTAGACGTTGAGAGGCTCCGCACTAAGCCACATGCAAGCATGCAGAAATATCATGGAACATGCATGTGAGTGGGTTTTAAATCACATCAACATGTCTGCATGCAAGCATGCACCGGTAGCATGCATGTAAGTGAGCTTTTAAGTCCCATTAACATGTCAAAAAGAAAAATATAATCCCATTATGAAGTAGGAGTTGGCTGATCTTTTTTCCTTACGTGGGATGATCTAAATGATGATGGGAGTTTATTTAGTTTGGCTACCACATTTGTCATGCGGTTATAGAGTTTTTTTTAGTTCTATGAAATCGATAATTTTGCGCAGAGAGATATACCGTTGTTCCGCGGCAACGCGCGGGGACTCATCTAGTAATATTTAGGAACGAAGGGAGTACTATGTAAAGAGTTAGGTGTCGCACGGTGATAGTGTGAGGTGGGCCATGTAATCACTGAGCCTACGTGTTTTCACTGCTCTTGCACGCCTCCGCTGTAAGAATGGAGAAAATTGTAATCTAGTAGTAGTACCTCCTTTCGCCGAAAGCATGGGACATCCAGCAGTCCTACCACCTCAGTAATAAAGATCAATGAGCCGTCAAATCACATAGACCCAGCAGTAAGTTGGACGGACGAAGCAACCATCACTCTTGCGCCAGTGAGAGGTCGCGTCCGCTCTGCCCGGGCATGAATGCGGCACCGATTCTTTGGAGCGGCGCTGACCGTTTCGGGCGGGAAGCGCGCGCGGGCGATGGAGGGGCTTTGGGTGGGCCAGGCTCGTCAGGAGTGGGCGTGGCAGTTGTCCGCATGTCCCTACTGGACACGCCCGGAAACGAGAGGATGCACCGACTCTCGCGGCTAAAATCATACACTACACAACATCTCTCTGTAGGAGTAGGTCGATCTGTCGCTCTCTCTAACACACACATGCTGTTAAACACACACACGCACGCACGCACCTTGGTCCCGTTGCACCTTCTAACGTGACTTATTACACCTAGACGGAGGGAGTAGTAAGTATACGAGATACGGTGGCACACTGACTTAAGTCGAATACAAGTGCCCAAAATTTATGTGCATGTTATAATAAGGATTCACTTAAAATAGTACGTGAGCGAACCGAGGGATCAATTGGACAGTGTTCCCGAGCAGTAGCGAGATGTGTGAGGTAAGATACACCGCTGGCGCTTTTAATTTTTCTTATTAATTTGTTTGTTTCACCCTCTGACTGCTGGGACCCAACGTACTACGTGGAGAGAGGTAAGGTGACTAAGGCTGCATTATTTCTGCACCACTGTGGATAGTCTTACCACCAAAGCCACATGACATGATTATGATTGAAATCCCAATGACTCCCACACACACAAAAAAACACGGCATGCTTGTCACACGAATGCTGGAATGTATAAAAGGTTATTTCCCTCTCGTTGAACATAACGGGAGGGTTGTGTAGCTGGTTAGCTTGTTCGCTCATCAAACTTGAGGTCTCGGGTTCGATAACTACACTTGAGCATAATTTGTGCCAGGAGGATTCTTTGACTGGTCAAAATGTTTTCTAGGGTTTGCACGCTTCACACTCTCTCTCCAGTATATATATACGCGCTGGAGCCTCAGCGCTTGTAGTTGCTCTCTTCACACTCTCTCGCCCTCTCCCGCTGGAGCCTCAGCGCTTGTAGTTGCTCTCTTCACACTCTCTCACCCTCTCCAGATCTAAACAAGACTTCGTTGGCCTCTCTCTCCCCTCACTGCTGCTCAAAGAGCCGGCAGGATCCGTCCGCCGGGAAGGGAAGGAGGCTTAACGCTGTCGTCGTCGGCGAGGGACTACCGGCGCAGCTGTTCACTTTCCACCCAGCGGCGGCGCGGGAGGGCCTCCGACCCCTTCTTCTTCGCCGCCGTCCCGTCGCCCATCGAACCACGCCCCAAGAACCTTAAGGTATAATTTACTTACTCCACATGCATTGCTCTAGCTGCATGTATACCACAAATCTAGGACGTGGTTCAAAGAGGAAAGGAGTGGGGGAAAGTAGTGGGAAAAGTTGTATATAGCATGAATCTAGGACGTGGTTCAAAGAGGAAATGAAGGGGGAAAGTTGTATAGCATGAATCTAGGATGTGGTTCAAAGAGGAAAGGAATGGGGGAAAATAGTGGGGAAAGTTGTATCGCATAAATCTAGGACGTGGTTCAAAGAGGAAAGGAAGGGGCGAAAGTAATAGTTCAAAAAGGAAAGGAAGGGACAAGGCTGTAGAGTTTGAGCAGGACTAGATTTGCTGCGCTCACATAGGGAAAGGTGTCTAAAGATAACAAAACTGGGACCAACACAAATATGCTCCTTGGTTGTTTGTTCTTTGTTGCAACAGACTGTGCATGACCACAGTACATCGGTAGATGCACATGGTGCTGGTGCGTCCACTGTCCCGTGCAACTCATTAGTTGTTGTTAATCTAAGGCCCTGTTTGGTTAAAAAAACCCTAGTCCCTACCTGCTTGGTTCTAGGGACTAAACATGGACTAGAGGTTATTAAATGACATGCTAAAAGACCATGTTACCCCTAGTAATGAACTAATAGAGACAAGGTGCGATGCGTGGCAGGGCAACTATTGGAAAAAGTCCCAAAAAGACTCCCTCGGGGTCTTCTTTCTTTAGTCCCAAATGCCCACTTTTAGTCCCTAAAAGTCCCTCCTGTTCGGTTTAGATGGGACTGACACGGAGTTTTTTTAGTCCCTACACCAAAATGTCCCTGTAAACAAACACCCTCTAATAATGCCGCTGGAAAATTGATGCAATGCCACAGTTAAAAGCAAATTACATGTTTAACGAATTTTATTGTTAATATAATCTCTATGTTAATATTAATCAATGCCACCGTTTGAGAAATGCTACTGTCTTGCTTTCTTTCCCATTTAGATAAGGTAGATGCTTCTTTTTGTTGGCTTCTGTGTCATCCACCGTTATTGACCACAAATTGTTTCCTTTGCACCTCTGTGTAAACAGGGTTATCTACTTCACCTCGTTGCCATTGTGACCTTTTGTTGCACTGCACAAAACACTTTTGTTTTAAGAGTGTTTTGTGCAGTTCAACCAAAATGTCACACCGACAACGTTGCTTGATTGCTTGATCTTAGTGGAACTGCACAAGAGGAGATCTTACTTCCTATCCGTTAAGGCGAATTTGGTTCAGATCTTATTCTTGTGAGTTGTTTGAATTCCGCATCATGAGAGGTCAGTACTAGCCTTCTTTCACATGATTCTGCAGTGTGCTTTCATATGTTGTGCTACTTGTATGATAATGTTGCTTGATTTTAGTTAACTGCACAAATGGAGACAAGACTTCCAATCTGTATGTGCACCGTAATATCCCATTAAGGTAAGATAAGGATATTTCACAACTGCTGGCCTGTATTTTGCCACTTCCATCAAAAAATTAAGTTTAGTACTATACTTGTGCTCCCTAATTGACATGCCAGATCTTACGTTGAAGGCGAAGCTTGTCTGTTATTGAACCAAGTGATGAAGGGGAAGAACAAGCGGAAGAAAAACAAAAATCAACTCCCGGTGCTGTAATGAAGCACTAGAACTGTGATGACACAAGTAATGATATAGTTTTGCATCTTAATTTATTGCTATGGCTGGAACGAGCAATTGTTTTGCCACTGATTTGATGCCACTCTTAATGTAATATGTAATTATCTCTACTTGTGCAAACAGGGATCTTCTTTGAAGATACCATATATTTTAGTGGAACTGCACAAGAAGATGTTGGAAACATTAAACTAATCAAGGAGTATATAGTAAGCATGGCCACCACCGTAGATAGCAATAGATGGTTCCGGAGAAGTGCTTCATCTATATGCTCTACACAATAAGCCTCCTGACAAAGGTTGGTACTCGCCCACTGATTTCATCCATATGATTGAGCTTTGTCATCTCTATTGGTGTTGTGCTACTGTTTAGATACTGTCATGAAAAAGTGGTATTGTCCTTGAGAAGTGCTTCATCTGTGCTGTTTTAAATATTTCCTTTCCTTTTTTTCGAGCAAACAGGGATGCTAGCATTTAATAGTCCTCTTGTCTTTGCACAACAGGATCATCTTCCTCTGAAGAAGAATATGGAGTACGTGAAGTGACTAGTTCCGATTATGCCAGCATGAAGAAGCCATGTCTATCTTCTCATCAGAAGGAGCAATTGAAGGATGGTTACGTTACTCCCCACAAGACCAAACTAACTTCAGCTCAGAAGGACTGACAAATCTCCATTTTTTGTTGTGATGCGCGAGTACAATGTTGTTCTAGGATTCTTTCTGGTGAGTTCCATTTTTCTAAAAGTGTGCTCTACATGGACCATGTATGTGCCTATTGAAACTGTCAATTCATAGTACAGTTTGCTTTATACTAATCACTTTTTTGTATTTGTGCAAACAGGGGTGCTCAGCTTGATTTCAATGGGAACTGCACAAAATGTTCATGAATACATCGAATCATTCATTTCCACCACAAGAAAGGAGGTGCCGATAAGTTCAAGGCGTTGCAACATATAAGGGCGAAATCATACAAGCTACGCGCGAATTTGGTTGATTTTGGTGGAACTGCACAAAAAGAACAGCTGGTTTATTTAGCATGAGGTGCCATGTCAATGTCCGAACTGATGGCAAACCCTGCCCATTCCACAATCGTAGGCATTTGATATTTTGGAATGGGACAACCTTGTCAAATTTTGCTCATTGATTTTAGCAAGACATGCGTTTGATATTTTCGAATGGGACGCCCTTTGCTGTCAGCAGCGTCGATCAATTTTTTCTTTATTCTTTAGTTGTGAAGTAAATATTGCCTCTGACATGTGAGTCGCTGAGATGCATAATCATCGATTGTTTTGAATGTTCTTTGTGAATTGCCAGGCCTGTGTGTTTGATTGCAATGTACAGAAACGCTAAAAAGCTGCTCAAACTCTTTGTACTCCTTATGTTCCTTTTTACTTCGCACATTGTGAAAGTGCATACTTTTTTGCATAAGATTGGTCAAAGTAGAGATACTTTGACTGCAGACAAAACTTGTATGCACGACTAGAAAGGATCGGAGGGAGTACATGTGAAACTGCTGCAAACGAGGTGATCACCCTGGGAATAATGCTAGTACGTATTGTTTTGCATGTTCATCCAATGCCAGTGATACAGGAATTCGAACTAATCAAAATAAATTCATTCATACACAGTCGGATTTCATATAAACATGCCGGATTTCATTACATTTCATACATTCTTCAACTAAAAAGGGGTGCGCTGGAGGTATAATTAATTAACCGAAGCTACCCACATGTGTCCTGCTGAGCCGAACAGAAGCTTCAGTGACTTAACTGCAGGTGCAGTTGCGTAACTGACATGTGGCCTGTTGGGCCCACGTGTCAGTCAGCCAACTGCACCAGCAGTTAAGTAGAAGCAGCGTTCTTCTCCAGCGCAGCTCTCCGACTCCATGTCGCCGCCAAGAAGCTAACCGGCCGTCAATGGTCAACCCACCTAGCTTGGCTTCAACCGGAGGGTAGCAGCGGTGGCCTTACTTGGACCCGAGCGGCGGCGACCTACCGTGTTCTACTCTTCCTCGTTTTCTATGTGGCGCGGCCTCGTTGGCAGCGGGCCGGGGCCTCGGCGGAGCCGACGATGTCCTCTGTCTCGTTGCCGGCGGGCGGCACCTCAGCGGAGCGGTGGAAATCCTCCCCCACGTTGCCGGCAGGGTGGGGCCTCGGCTGAGCCGGCGATGTCCTCTGCCTCGTTGTTGGCGGGGCGGGGCCTCGGTGGAGCCGGCGGTGTCCTCTGCCTCGTTGTTGGCGCCGCGGGGCCTTGGCGGAGCAGGGCCTCGTCGACGCCAATGGAGCAGGGACTCGTCGGAGCCGGCATTGTCCTCTGCCTCGTCCTCGGTCTCGCCAAACAGCGCCTCGCCCGCTTCATCGCCCTCTTTGCTAGCCTCTTTGTAGGCGGCCGCAGCCTCCGCCACCCGCATGCGGTAGTGCCAGTGCTCGAGGCGGCCCTTGCGTTCAGAGCGGTACGAGTCGAGCAGTGCCTCCTACTCCGCCCGCTCCACGGTGATCTGCTCCTCCGCCTGCAGGTGCTCCTGGAGGAGATGGTGGTTGTAGGCGGCGTCGGCCTGCGCCTCCCGGAACTGCTCCTCACGCATCTGCCTCACCCTGTCCATATATTGGGCACAGGCCTCGCCGATGGTCATGGTGCAATGCACCGGCAGGGATGGCGCGGAGGAGGGGGTTGGCGCCGGATCGTCGACTACCATGTTCTCCATTGGGACGTCGTCGTCCTCCGGCTGCCTGCTGGCCAGCCGGTCGGTAGCAATGGCTGCCATCTCCTTGTGGTCCGTTGTCCGCCCGTCCCGAAGAGCGCTGGAGCGCGAGGAAGCCATGGTGGGCAGTAGTGGTGTGGACAGGAGAAAGGCAACGGATGCGGATGACTGCGGCTATGGCCAGCGCAACAGTTTATATAGCAATGGTGGGCGGGTGAAGGGACGGACGTGTGGCGCCGGAGTAGCCGCCTCAGCAACCGCGTATCATTAATGTGGGCGGCAGATGGACGGACGGACAGCACTTGTGTCGTTGAAGGCGGAGCAATCGCCTGCACGGGGAAGCGGGGTGGGCGGCGCTGACTGTTTCGGGCGGAAAGCGCGCGTGGGCGAGGAGATGACTTTACTTGGAGAGGATGACAATGGGGACCCACCAGGTCCATAGCCTCACGTACGCAAGTGCCTCCTTATTTTATATATATATATATATATAACTATAATTTATTTTGCTTCCTTCTGGTTTCTTGACATCACGGTCCCACACCATTGTCAACCTATGTAGTAGTCAATAAACGAGAGAATTGCACAAGAAGCGGCCGACAGCTGGGACCAAGCAGCTCGAGTAGTATTTGTGTTTTTGAGGTGTGAGCACTGCAGAGTTTTTCGATCTTTAGCCCAGATATTAATTTTTCTCCTCTGAACAACAACGAAAACATCGCTGCAGGTATTAACTGGGCAGGCTGTGGCCCATCTAGCCCAGGCCAGATATCCAGCCCAGATATTAATTTTTTTCAAGCTGAAAATGGCTAGCCCAACTATACTTTTTTTTAGGAATACCCAGGCAAGGTCAAGTTGTTATTCTCCGCCCCGCTGGGCTGCAAATCTTTCCTAGGAGGGATGCATTAGGTTTAACAAGAAAATGGGCTTTAAGAAATAATAAATGGGATGTAATTATAAAAACTGGGCAGTAACTATAAAAAATGCACCAAACACGTGATTACTTTATAAAATATTATTTTTGGATATTGAAATTTTTAATTTCATTAATTGTTGCGAGCGCAATGTTTTGTTGGATTTTTACGTAATATAAATTTATATTGAAATTGTATTTAATCTGACTAGAAATTTCGGGATAAAAATATTTCGGATCCCATCAAAATGTGGGAAATTTTATTGAATTCTGTTTTGAACGGTTGGTTGAAATGGGCTGTACTTTTAACAAACTATAAATGGGCTGTAGTAAATTCCATTAGAATTCAAAAATGGGCTACACATTCTTACAAATCTCAAATGGGCTATAAGTTCTCTGCCACACACTTCTGGCCTTACTAAGTTGACGCGTCCCCTAAAAAAACAGAGTTGACGCGTATGCAAGGCTTTGTCAACTTATAGTCAACACACGGTTCTAGCAGCAGTGGCCGTTGGATGTCCATCCAACGGATGCCGTGCTTCTTCAATCTCGGATATTCTAGCTTCACCCGCCCAAAAAATGATTCCTCCCCCTGACATCTGGGGCGCACCGTTTCGGAAGCTGGCCTATGGGCCTACTAAGTTGACGTACCAAGGGCTTTGTCAACTTAGTCAATATAAACGATTCTAGCTGCAGTGACCGTACGATGTCCATCCAACGGCTGTCGTGCTTCTTCAACCTCTGGTCTTCTTGCTCCAGCCGCCCAAAGCATCGCCGGTCGTGTTGCCTGCTCCTGCCTCCCGTGGCCGGCTGTGCTGCCGCGGACGCCTCACCGCCCACTACTACTCCCACCGCTGGCCAGGCCATCCCTCCACTCACCCACACCCCCTGTTATTATGCGGCGACGGCAGCGCAGCCGAACCAGTGAACCCTCGTACTCCTCTCTGCGTGTGCATCCACTGCCGCATCTTCCCCGGCTCCGCGTCGTCCCCTTCCTAGGCCTCGCCGTCGTCCACCGCCCTGGTGCTCTTGGCGCGGCGTGGTCAACGTGGTCAAGGAACGACTTCCATCGGACGTGGACTGTACGTGGAGAGGCTGACAGCTGGGTCCACGGCAGCCGCGAGGAAGTGCCTCCTTATTATGCGCAAAATAATTATTCCTCCACCTGACACCGGGGACCGACCGGACGGGCCACCGTATTTCGCGAAAAAAATGATTCGCCCCTTGACTGCTGGGACCCACGAGCTACATCTTCGCACGCAAGGAAGTGCGTCCGGAAAAAAAATGATTCGCCCCCCTGACTGCTGGGACCCACCAGCTACATCTTCGGACGCAAGGAAGTGCGTCCAGAAAAAAAATGATTCGCCCCCGACTGCTGGGACCCACCAGCTACACCTTCGCACGAAAGGAAGTGCGTCCGGGCAAAAAAAACGATTCGCCCCCCTGACTGCTGGGACCCAGCAGCTACACCTTCGCACGCAAGGAAGTGCGTCCGGGCAAAAAAACAAAACGATTCGCCCCCCTGACTGCTGGGACCCACCAGCTACATCTTCGCAGGCAAGGAAGTGCCTGACAGTCGGGACCCACCTGGTCGAAGCGTACGTAGCGTTGTCATTCTGGTCGCGAACGTGTACGTACATACTGGTCGATATAGAGGCGCGCACGTGTCGTAGTAGAGGCGCGCACGTAGTATGTACACGTACGTACATCGGCCAGGGTGCAAGAAAGAAAATACGGCCACGTATGTGTACATACGGGCAGGGTCTTGAACGCCTACTCGCCCATACGTACGGCCAGGGCTCGTGTACATGGCTGGGTCAGAACGGAGAAACAGCGTCGTCGTCGTGTCCATGGGGAGGCAACGGAATGCGTCGGGTTCATGGGGAGGCAACGGAATGCGTCGTGTTCATGGGGAGGCAACAGAATGTGTCGTGTTCATCGGGAGGCAACGGAATGCGTCGTGTTCATCGGGAGGCAACGGAACGTGTGGGAGCCAACCGGCTGGGTCGGAACGGAATGCGTGGTTGTGTTCATCGGGAGGGCTTGGACGGAACAGGCGATGGAAATGAGGCCTGGCGTACCGCAGAATGGAGGAAACGGACCTCCTACATTCGGAACGGGGTCCTGTTGATCGGGAGGGGTGTGGCGTACCGCAAAACGGAGGAAACGGACCTCCTACGGTCGAAACGGGGGTCCTGTTGATCGGGAGGGGTGTGGCGTACCGCAAAACGGACGAAACGGACCTCCTACGGTCGAAACGTGTAACACCCCGGATGTAACTTTCCATATTTGTAACTCCAACTCTTGCCATTTTCGGCTATGTGTTATGATATTCCCTTCGTGGTCGGATTTTGTTTTTCGTTTTGCATTTTGTTCATGTTTTCATGTGCATGTCATTTGCATACGTGTTCGTCTCATGCATCCGAGCATTTTTCCCCGTTGCCCGCTTTGCAATCCGGCACTCCCACATGCACCGGCGCACCCCTCTTGTTTCTTTTCGTGAGAGGGTGTTAAACGTTCTCGGAATGGACCGAGGTTTGCCAAGTGGCCTTGGTACACCACCGGTAGACCACCTGTCAAGTTTCGTTCCATTTGGAGGTCGTTTGATACTCCAACGGTTAACCGGGTAACCGCAAAGGCCTTTTGTGTGTTGCAGCCCAACACCCCTCCAAAACAACCCAATAACCCATCTAAGTCTCCTCCATGCACTCGGCTGTTCGATCACGATCGTGTGGGCAAAAACCCCACTCCATTTGGAGTCTCCTAGCTCCCTCTACCTATAAATATGTGCTTACCCCCGAGATTTTCGGGCAAAACCCTAGTCTTCCCCTTCCTCCGCGCGCCG
>NC_057799.1:204512445-204514754 GCF_018294505.1 Triticum aestivum
CACGCCGCCCGAGTCGCCGGCGCCCGTGCCCGCGACCGCCGCCTCCGGCGACCGCGCGCCTCCCTCCGGCCTCCTCCGTCAAAGATCCGGCGACCCCGCGCCCGGATCCAGCGCTTCCCCTCCTCCGGTGAGCTCCCCACCCCTCTCCGGCGAGCTCGCGCCACGCCTCGACGTCCGTGCCCAGAACCCTAGATCTGTTTCAGGAGGTGATATTTCTGCCGTCCCGTAATTATCACATTATGTTGCTATGTTCATCACGTCATATCTCATTGCATACTGCTCCGTTTTGCGTGCGTGATAGACCGAAATGTTCGTCACGAGATGCTATTCATTTTGTTCCATTGTGCCATGCTCGTTTGAGTTCAGTTTGATGCCCAAATCTCTGATGCAAGAGTGCTATATGATGTTTTCTGCTGTTACTTAGCAGAACTTGATGTTTTGTTATTTTTGTTGCATCTAATGTGTGCATCTTATGGGCATGAGCTCTACAGGTGTTTTGATCTATGCCATACCATCTTTACAGAGGTGTATGTCATGTATTTTTGTGATCTATGTGGTGACTAGCACAAGCATGCAAACTAGGCTTCGTGATGTTTCTGTTTTCAGGGACTTGGGATTTTGTTGTCCATTACCTGCTGTTATTTTGTTGCCACATATCCATGTGTCTATAGTGAGATCCATGCTTATTTTGGGTATGTTCAGTAAGGATGTTTTGTAGATATAGTTGTGATCTATCCATCCATGCACCTGTTTGCAATAATGGAGTGCCCTAGCATGTCTTAAGCTTGCTCTAATTTTGCTATAAAATAATCCTGGCAGGTTGTTAACATGATATTCAATTTTGCCAAGGTTGTTGTAGTTGATCCATACATGCTATGAACTTGCTCTTGCCATGGTTACCTTCATAAACATGCCATCTTCCTGTAGGTATGCTTGTTTTATCATGCATTGCTTTGTGATGAGTGAATCGAGCTCACAAAGATGCCTTCATATTTCTGTTAATGCCATGCTCTGTTTTCTGCTAAGTCTGAAACCTGTTAACGAAACTTGCTATGTTTACATGGGTGCCATCATATTTTCTGTGCCTTTTTGGCTCTTAGTCAGTAAGGTACTTTTGTTATATGCATTTACTAGTTTCATGCCATGCCTTCTTTTGCTATGATACGTTCCTGTAGCATGTGTTTTGCTTGCTCTGAACAGTGCTACCTGATGCTGTTTCAGCCATGTTCAGTATTTTCACTGTCTGTGAAACTGATATTTTTTGCATTCTTGCCATGCTTGTTTGAGCCTGTTGTTTTGTGATCTAGCCGTAGCTCAGTGTTCATCTTTTGTCAAGCATCTTCTGTAGATCACTGTCATATGACTTGTTGCTATGTTGGGGTGTTGTAGCATAGTTACTTGATGTATTCTAAGTGCTATCATGCTGTTAATCGCAGAATCGTGTCATTCTTGTTTTGCTCGCCATGTGCAAACCGTGGATCCGTTTCCGGTGATCTTTATATCGATTTCGACCAAAATCATCTCATCTTTCTAGTGGAATACTTGGTTTGCCAAGTTGCTTCCTTGTTCATTCTTTTTCTTCCGGAGCATGCATACGCATCGCATATCATATCTCGCATATCATGCATGTATTGCATCATGTTGCTTGTGCATTTCCCGTGATCTATTGTGGTTCCATTGCTTGTGTTCTTGATGTGGGTAGAGCCGGAAGACGAGTTCGTGAACGAGGAACCTGTTGAGTACGCTTACGAGGATCAAGCTTTCGACAACTCTGAGAACCTTGCAGGCAAGATGACCATACCCTCGAAATCACTTCTATCTTTGCTTTGCTAGTTGTTCGCTCTATTGCTATGCTGCGCTACCTACCACTTGCTATATCATGCCTCCCATATTGCCATGTCAAGCCTCTAACCATCCTCTCCTAGCAAACCGTTGGTTGGCTAGGTTACCGCTTTTGCTCAGCCCTTCTTATAGCGTTGCTAGTTGCAGGTGAAGTTGAAGTGGGTTCCATGTTGGAACATGGATATTTTGGCATATCACAATATCTCTTATTTAATTAATGCATCTATATATTTGGTAAAGGGTGGAAGGCTCGGCCTTATGCCTGGTGTTTTGTTCCACTCTTGTCGCCCTAGTTTCCGTCATACCGGTATTATGTTCCTTGAGTTTGCGTTCCTTACGCGGTTGGGTGATTTATGGGACCCCCTCGATAGTTCGCCTTGAATAAAACTCCTCCAGCAAGGCCCAACCTTGGTTTTACATTTGCCTACCTAAGCCTTTTACCCTTGGGTTTTCGCGAGCCCAAGGGT
>NC_057799.1:204514958-204535206 GCF_018294505.1 Triticum aestivum
TTCCTTCGAGTGTTGGTCCGAACCGAGTAGATTGCGGGGCCACCTCGGGGAAACTTGAGGCCTGGTTTTACTCGTAGGATGTCTCATCCGGTGTGCCCTGAGAACGAGATATGTGCAGCTCCTATCGGGATTTGTCGGCACAGTCGGGCGGTCTTGCTGGTCTTGTTTTACCATTGTCGAAATGTCTTGTAAACCGGGATTCCGAGACTGGTCGGGTCTTCCCGGGAGAAGGTTTATCCTTCGTTGACCGTGAGAGCTTATAATGGGCTAAGTTGGGACACCCCTGCAGGGTATTATCTTTCAAAAGCCGTGCCCGCGGTTATGAGGCAGATGGGAATTTGTTAATGTCCGGTTGTAGAGAACTTGACACTTGACTTAATTAAAATACATCAACCTTATGTGTAGCCGTGATGGTCTCTTTTTGGCGGAGTCCGGGAAGTGAACACGGTCTGGGTTATGTATGCACGTAAGTAGTTTCAAGATCACTTCTTGATCATTTCTAGCTTCACGACCGTTGCGTTGCTTCTCTTCTCGCTCTCATTTGCGTATGTTAGCCACCATATATGCTTAGTTGCTTGCTGCAGCTCCACCTCATTACACCATCCGTTCCTATAAGCTTAAATAGTCTTGATCTCGCGGGTGTGGGATTGCTGAGTCCTCGTGACTCACAGATTCTACCAAAACAGTTGCAGGTGCCGACGATACCAGTGCAGATGACGCAACCGAGCTCAAGTAGGAGTTCGACGAGGAACGTGGTCGTTACTATGTTTCGTTTCCTGATGATCAGTAGTGGAGCCTAGTTGGGACGATCGGGGATCTAGCATTTGGGGTTATCTTATTTTCATTTGGATTTGACCGTAGTCGGTCTATGTGTGGATTTTGGATGATGTATGAATTAATTTATGTATTGTGTGAAGTGGCGATTGTAAGCCAACTCTCGTTATCCCATTCTTGTTCATTACATGGGATTGTGTGAAGATGACCCTTCTTGCGACAATACCTACAATGCGGTTACGCCTCTAAGTCGTGCCTCGACACGTGGGAGATATAGCCGCATCGTGGGCGTTACAAGTTGGTAATTAGAGCCATCCCCGACTTAGGAGCCCCTGCTTGATTGAATCGCTGGCGTTGTTGAGTCTAAAAAAATGTTTTGAGTCTTAGGATTATATATATCGGAGAGTAGGATTCTTTTACTCCTCGGTCCCTTCGTCGCTCTGGTGAGGTCTCCTGACGAAGATGTTTTGACTAAAAATTTTAGGATCACGCAGGTATCTTGGAATCGTTTCGATGGTTTTGTGACGAGAACATTGTTCTTGGTGCCTCCTGACATTTAGGGGTTGTGGCAGTGTCCCGGGGAGTTGAGCTCCGAGGTGTTGTCGTCACAATTTTATCGTTGCAGTTCTGGAATACCTGAGTTTCGCCGACATCAAAAATCTCTTTTATGCAGTTGTTGGTGAGATCACCTCGACGCCACCCAGTACTGGGGCGGGAGTTCGGGAGTATTGCCATGACTCGTATAACGGATGCTTTTCGAAGGTTGAGGTACACGATTTCCGAAGGTTTCTTGGTTATGTGTTGACGGATGGATACAGCTGGATCTAGGGATTGCTAGTTTGGGTGATATATTTTGTGTCCCCTGTATCCCCAACACCAGATTGCATAACCAGAAAGTTTCGGGATTTTATAGGTGGGATTCATGTAGCTCTTAGCATTTCTTCCCGCAGATATTTGGTTTGTGATTGGGTAATCCTTACCACTTATTTGTTCCAGTCGTACCTTGTTATTTTATTCATCACCTTAATGGAAGTGTGATGATTTACTATGGAATTCATTCGTTCATCCTCGTTCGAATGTTTATTGTGAAGACTATATGTTGCAATTTCTATCCGTTGGTTCAACTTGTCTATTTGTCTATCAAGATGCTAACGGATGTCACCCTCTTCAGGATGGCTCCGCCAACGCGTCAGAATCCGGAACGCAATGAGGGGAGTCAGGCAAACCCTCCGCCACCACCTCCACCTCCGGAGGCATGGCAAGCTATCATGGCAGCCACCAACGCCAATGCTCAGATGATTTTGCAACTCTTGCAAGAACGCACCCAAGGGCAAGGCAATCAAGGAAATCAAGGCCAAGGTAACAATCAGCCTCACTTCGCTACCCTCAACCAGTTCCTCGCTAATCAGTCGAAGTCTTTCAGCTACTGTGCCGAGGCCACAGACGCCGATGATTGGCTCGTGGACATCAACAAGCATTTTGAATGTAGCAATGTCAGGCCTGAGGACTTTTTCAAGTTCGCTTCTTTTCAACTCAAGGATCAAGCTGCCGAGTGGTATCAACAATACAAAGATTCCAGAGGAGGTCGTGTGATTACCTGGGACGATTTCCGCCGAGACTTCAAAGCTCACCACATTCCACAAAGTGTTGTTGAGAGCAAGCGTGAGGAGCTCCACAATCTCAAGCAAGGCAGCATGTCCGTGTATCAATACAATACCCAGTTTCAGAAACTCGCTCGCTTTGCTAAGCAAGACGTTCCTGATGAAAAGAGCATGATCTATCAATTCAGAGGTGGCCTTAGAGAAGATCTGCAATTACCTCTCGTGCTTTTTTAGCCGACCAAGTATGATGATTTCTACAATATGGCACTGAAGCAAGAGGCTGCTCAGCTCAAGTGTGAGGCTTCTAAGAAGAGGGTCAGGGACGCAGTTCAGTCTTCTTCTTCCTCACTAGTGGCTGCTAAGCAACAGAAGTTCTGGTTGCCTCCTCCTCCTCCATTTCGTCAGCCTTTCCAGCAGAAGAACAAAGGTGTCCATGGATCTTCCCACCCACCCAACCCTGGCTATCAGAACAAGTCTCAGAATCAAGCTCCAAAGTCGAATGCTCCTTATCATCGTCCGCTCTCAGAGGTGACTTGCAACAAGTGTCAGCAGAAAGGTCACTATGCTAACAAGTGCTTCAACCAAAGGCGCCTTCCGCCTCCTCCTCATGTGAGATCTTCCAGCAATGCAGTGGTCAAGCATAATCCCAGGTCTGCAAAGGTGAACATGATGAATGCAGCTCAAGCGGAGGAATCTACTGATGTGATAATGGGTAATCTCTCAGTTAATGATATTCCTGCAAAAGTTTTATTTGATACTGGTGCATCGCATTCTTTCATGTCATACCCATTTGCATCGAAGCACAATGTTGACACAGAGATTTTATCCAAAGTTATGCAAGTTGTTTCTCCGGGAAAGCTTATGACTTCTAGTTTGGTTGCTCCCGATGTTTCTATCAAGATGGGAAACTATAAATTTCTGTCTAAACCAATTGTCCTTGGTGACTTGGATATTGATCTAATTCTCGGGATGGACTGGCTTTCTAAGCACAAGGCTCAACTTGATTGTGCTGCCAGGGAAATTAAATTGACACACTCTTCTGAGGATGTTATCATCTATGCCGCTCGTGATGAAACCATTCGGTTGTTTTCTCTCAATGAGAAGGGAGAGTTGGATGCTATTTCTCAAATTCCAGTCGTTTGTGAGTACCAAGATGTCTTTCCAGAAGAGCTTCCGGGTATGCCTCCTCACCGGCCAGTCGAGTTCGTTATCGATCTAGAGCCTGGCACGGAACCCGTTTGCAAGCGTCCATACAAGCTTGGACCCAAGGAGCTGAAAGAATTGAAGAAACAGCTCGATGAACAAGAGCGTCTGGGTTTGATCAGACCGAGTTCATCTCCATGGGGTTGTGGTGTTCTTTTTGTCCAGAAGAAGGATGGCACGGACCGACTTTGTGTCGACTACCGTCCATTGAACAAGAAGACAATCAAGAACAAGTATCCACTTCCCAACATCAATGAGCTATTCGAGCAACTTAAAGGTGCTAAAGTCTTCTCCAAGCTTGACCTTCGAATGGGTTATCATCAGACTCGCATTCGTGAAGAAGATATTCCCAAGACAGCATTCAGAACAAGCTTTGGTTCGTATGAATATACTGTCATGTCTTTCGGCCTTGTCAATGCTCCTCCAACATTCTCTCGAATGATGAACTTCATCTTCAACCCCTATACCAATGAATTCGTCCTGGTGTATCTCGATGATATCTTGGTCTTCTCCAAGAATAAGGAGGATCATGCCAAACATTTGCGATTGGTGCTCGACAAGCTAAGAGAGTATCAATTCTATGCGAAGTTTTCCAAATGTGAGTTTTGGCTTGATGAAGTTCTTTACCTTGGTCATATCATCTCTGCCAAGGGCATCGCTGTTAATCCCGAGAAGGTGTCTACAATTGTGAATTGGGAACCTCCTCAGAATGTCAAGCAGCTCCGCAGTTTCCTTGGTCTTGCAAGCTATTGCCGAAGATTCGTTGAGAATTTCTCTAAGATTGCAAAGCCTCTTTCCAACCTCCTCCAGAAGCATGTGAAGTATGTCTTGACTCCTGAGTGTGGCGTTGCTTTCAACACTTTTGTTGGGGATATAACTACTGGAGTCACCCGCCCAGGAGGGGCCGGGTTATCTCATGACGATCATCCCATGAAGCCCAATATCAAGCTTGAGGACGGCGGATCAGTAATGGGCTTAAGGCCTAGAGGCAGTTTAAGGCCCGTAGTGATAAACCGCCGTTAAGGCATGACTTGTAGTGTAAGGCAGGAATAGTTAAGAGTCCGAGCCGGACACTGTTATAAGCCGGCCGGGACTCTGAGAGCCGCTGGGCGTTAACCTCTCTATATAAAGGGACGACCCAACGGCGGTTCAGGACAAGTAAGATCAGATCGATAGCCAGGCATAGCGGTTTAGCTCCATGGTCATCGAAACCCTAAGTAATCTAACCTCAACTGGAGTAGGCTTTTACCTTCACCGTAAGGGGCCGAACCAGTATAATCCTCGTGTCCTTTGTCCCGTTTAACCCCTTTAAGCTTCCTAGTTGCGATGGCTCCACGACTAAGTCCTTGCACGAGGACATCTGCCATGACAATTCCACGACAGTTGGCGCCCACCGTGGGGCCAGCGCACGGTGGATTTGAGTTCTTGAAGGGCGGCTTCGAAGGGCTCAAGGGATACGCTGTGGGCCGGATGACCAAGAGTCGTCGCGGCAAGCTCTACATCGACGATGCAGGCTGGGGCCCCGACGCCGGCTCAATTGAGTACGGGTACCGGGTCCCTTTCGGTGGAATACATGTTTTCATTGGCAAGATTGGCGAGCCGGACCCTGAGCCGGACCTCTGCACCGACCTCATCGAGACGGCTCAGCGTGCGAGACCCGCCTGGACTCTGCCTGCCTTGAAGCGTGCTTTCGTGGGATGCGTCCATGCAGGACTCTCTAAAGGATCTGGATCTGGCGATGAGACGGCCGCCCGCCCTGATGGCGAGTCGTCCACAGATGAGACCAACTCGTTATATCAACTTCAAGATGGCAGGCTCAGGGGTTGTTCTGATGGTGACAGTATTCCGAACCCCTTTGAGCCGCCAAGCCGGGTTGGAATCTTCATGGCTGGCACACAACCTGTCCAAAACCCCGCAGCTGGGGCAGGAGGCCCTGTGCACTCGCCAGCTCAGGTGCTAATGGATCTCACAGATAAGATGACGGCCCTGTTAACTGCCACGGTCGTCCCGGCGGATCAAGCTCAACATGATGCAGAAGTGGCACAACTAAAATTGGACATAGCGCAGGCCAAGGAAGACCTGGCAGCGGAAGGAGTTAGGATGGCTGCAGAGCGGGCGGCTCTGGATGCCCAGGCTCAGTTTATTCAGGCGCAGTCTTTCCGGCTCACGATGGATCAGAACGCATCCAATGAGGTCATGAGAAGGAGGTATCAGAAGGCTCAATCTCGGCTCCCTCCAGTTTATGATCCTCGCAACCTCTTCAACACACCCGGTGCAGGGCCTAGCAACCCGCCAGAGATAAATTAGATCACGGCACCCGGGGTGGGAATGCTGGTTCAGCCACCAGTGATGGGGCCTCCCCGTATGAATACTGCATCGCCTCCATATGTGCCAACACCACCGGGTCATTATTCTAACACGTTGGAAAACATGATCACTGCAGCAGCGCGACTGGCGGCTCTTCCGATTGAGGGTGACTCCCCAACGGCGGTCGAAACCCGCAGGGTCAGAGAACTTCTTCAGACGGCTTTGGCGCAGCAGGAGGCATATTCATATAGCCGGGACAGGATTCATTCGACCCCTCGACAGGCAATTCATCAAAACCGGAGTCCGAGTTATAGCAGACACATGGCATCGGCGACCGGCTCAAGCAACATCCGGTGCCATGACTTTCCTGGGGGACATGGCCCGACACATAATGGAGCCTTTAATGCGGTAGATCAAGACAGAGCGCGTCAGGAAGCTGAGCAGGCGGCTCAGATAACGGCTTACCAGCCTTTTCCGGTTTACCCGACGGCTTCTATTGAGGCAGGAATGGCTACAAGAGCCGGAGGCGTCCCTTGCCTGGTGTCGGCTCTCCGTAACGAACGTCTGCCCAAGGATTTCAAAGGACCTAGGAAGGTACCTAATTACACGGCTGATTTACAGCCCGGAGCATGGGTTGAGAGCTACGAGATGGCTATGGAGTTGCTGGAGGTCAGCGAAGCGGCAATGGCCAAATACTTCACCATGATGTTTGATGGGACTGCCCGCACTTGGTTGAAGGGACTGCCGCCCAATTCCATCGGGTCATGGGCAGAGCTAAAAGCCTGGTTCATCCAAAACTTCAAAGATACATGTAGGCAATCAATGTCGATTGTGGATTTGACTAACTGCAAACAGCAAGAAGGCGAGTCTACAACCCATTGGGTACGCCGGGTCAAAGAGATAATACATTCGTCTGATAAGATGGATGCCGGCTCTGCGGTCTTGATGTTGGAGCAAAATTGTCATTTTGCGCCTCTGAAGATGAAGCTTGGGCGGCTCAAGCGCGATTGCAACGATATGGGTACGCTGATGGCGGCTCTGGTCAAGTACGCCAACTCTGATAGTACCAAGGATCCCGCGTCTGATGAGGAAAAGACAGGGAAGGGAAAGAAGAACGGCAACGGCAAGGGCCCTCAGCATAACCTGGCGAACCAGGGAAGTAATAAACGTAAGGCTGATGGCAGTATGGAATTTGTGGCCAACACCAATGCGCAAGGTACCAACCACCGACGTAAGGGGAGACCACCTCCCCGATCCGCAGGATCAGGCCCGACGCTTGAGCAATTGTTGAATGAGCCCTGTCCAAGGCACGGTTCTAGGGAGAAGCCAGCCACTCATCTATGGAAAGACTGTGCAATCATGAAAGCTTTCAAAAATTCCAACACTTTCAATGGCAACAATCGGCAGGGCGGCGGCTCAGGCGGTGGCGGCTTTCATGGCCCGGGCGGCGGTTCAAATTCCAATTTTCAGAATTTTCAAAGTAATCAAGGGGGGTTCAACCAGCAATCTGGCCAGGGTAATCAGCAGCAGCAGCAGGCGGGATATCAGACCAATCCAAAGTAGCTCAACAGTGGACAGTATCATGTGTTTACTACCAGTTTGTGCAAGCGAGACCAGAAGCTTCATAAAAGGGCTGTGAACGCTGTTGAGCCGGCGGTTCCACGTTACTTGCGATGGTCTGAGCAACCTATTGTATGGAGTAGGGAGGATCACCCTCCCGGGGTTGATAATCCGGGTCACCTGGCTTTGGTGGTGGCTCCTCAGGTTGGTGGGTATAAATTCACTAAGGTGCTCATGGACGGGGGCAGCAGCATCAACATCCTCTATTATGAGACCTTCCGTCGTATGGGATTAATCGATAAAAACCTCAGCCAGTCCAATACTATCTTCCACGGCGTGGTGCCTGGTAAGTCGGCGTATCCAGTTGGTAAGATCAAGCTGGAAGTAGCCTTCGGAGATGAGTACAACTCCAGGGCGGAAAAACTGACTTTTGAGGTGGTCAAGATCAGAAGCCCGTACCATGCTCTATTTGGGCGGCCGGCTTACGCCAAGTTCATGGCACGGCCGTGTTATGTATATTTGCAGCTCAAGATGCCGGGTCACAACGGGACCATTACGGTTCATGGCAGCCGAAAAGTAGCTTTGGAGTGCGAGGAAGGTGACGCTGCTTACGCTGAATCTGTTTGTGCGACAGAGGAGTTGAAGTTTTATAAGGATAATGTTGACCCGACAGATATGACGTCTCTGAAAAAGCCAACCACGGAGCATGAGCCGGTAATGAAATTTAAGTCGGCCGATGAGACTAAGCTTGTTGACTTTGTTCCAGGTGACTCATCTAAGCAGTTCAGCATCAGCGCCAATCTGGATCCTAAATAGGAAGGCGCGCTCATCGAGTTCATCCGTGAGAACCGGGACATCTTTGCATGGAAACCTTCTGACATGCCGGGTGTACCGAGAGAGCTCGCTGAGCACACTCTTAATATTGATCCAAAATTTAAGCCAGTCAGGCAATTCCTCCGTCGGTTTAATGAGGAGAGGCGGAAGGCCATTGGTGAGGAAGTAGCTCGGCTCTTGGCGGTCGGGTTCATTGTGGAAGTCTTTCATCCATAATGGTTAGCTAACCCGGTGCTCATACTCAAAAAGAACGGCACCTGGCGTATGTGTGTGGATTATACGGATTTAAACAAGGCTTGTCCGGCTGATCCTTTTGCTCTCCCTCGTATTGATCAAATTATTGATGCTACAGCGGGTTGTGAGCGTTTGAGTTTTTTGGATGCGTACTCTGGTTACCATCAGATCAAAATGGCTATTAAGGACCAAGAGAAGACGGCATTCATTACTCCCTTTGGAGCTTTCTGTTATGTGTCTATGCCTTTTGGGCTCAAGAGTGCACAGGCGACTAGCCAGCGTTGCGTGCAGAATTGTCTTCATGATCAGATTGGGCGCAACGTTCATGCCTATGTGGATGATATTGTGGTCAAATCCAGAGAGAAGGAGACCTTGATAGATGATCTGAGAGAGACCTTTGATAATCTCCGGGTCTACAAGATGATGCTTAACCCGGCCAAGTGTGTTTTTGGTGTTCATGCAGGCAAGCTCTTGGGTTTTCTGGTTTCTCACAGGTGTTCCTGCAGGCAAGCTCTCTGGCTAAGCCGGCGTGCATAAATGACGTCCAGCGTCTGGCGGGTCGCATCACTGCTTTGAGTCGATTCATAAGCCGGTTGGGCGAAAAGGCCATACCACTGTATCAGATGATGAAGAAAACAGATGACTTTGTCTGGAGTGATGCTGCTAATGCTGCTTTTGAGGATTTGAAAAGACAGTTAGTTGAGCCGCCAGTCCTTGCTGCTCCTGTCGATAAGGAGCCCTTATTGTTGTATGTAGCCGCTAACACACGAGCCGTCAGTGTAGCCGTCGTGGTGGAGCGCAAGGAGGCGGGTAAGGAACATCCGGTTCAGCGGCCGGTTTACTATGTCAGCAAAGTACTCATTGAGTCCAAGCAACGGTATGCACATTGGCAGAAGCTTGTTTATGGGGTGTTCATGGCAAGCCGGAAGCTTAAGCATTATTTCCAGGGCCACCCCATCATTGTGGTTAGTTCTGCTCCTTTAGGAGATATCATCCAAAACAGAGAAGCCACCGGAAGAGGTTCTAAGTGGGCCATTGAACTTGGGCCTCATGATTTAAAGTATGTGCCACGCACTGCTATCAAATCTCAAGCATTGGTAGACTTCATCAATGACTGGACAGAACTGCAGATGCCTGAGGAGAGGCCAGATAACACATACTGGACTATTCACTTCGACGGGTCCAGGCAGTTGGAGGGCTCGGGGGCTGGAGTCGTTTTAGCTTCCCCTCGAGGTGACAAATTTTGTTATGTGCTACGATTGATGTTCCCCTGTACTAACAATGCAGCTGGGTATGAGGCCTTGCTCCATGGTCTTCGGATGGCCAAGGAGATGAGCTTAAGCCGGGTGAGATGCTTTGGCGACTCAGATTTGGTGGCTCAACAGGTATCAGGCAAGTGGGATTCCAAGGACCCCCTCATGGCGGCTTATCGCCGTGAAGTTGATGCCATCGCTGGGCATTTTCAGGGTTATCAAGTGGAGCACATTGACCGCAGAAGGAACGAGGTGGCTGATGCCTTAAGCCGGCTGGGCTCTCAGCGTAAGCCGGTGCCACCTAATACTTTCTTGGATATTCTGCATAACCCTTCTGTCAAGTTGCCTAGAGAGGAAGACTTGGCTGTTCCTGACCCAGAAGCACAGTTGGTGGCGGCTCTTCACGTTATCCCAGATTGGACAGTGCCATACTTGGCTTACATGACCCGGGGAGACTTGCCTGAGGATGAAACTTTGGCCAGACAGATAACCCGGCGGTCTAAGTCAATGATAATTATCAATGGCGAGCTGTATCATCGCAGTGTTACTGGGGCTTTTCAGCGTTGTGTTTCCCCTGAGGAGGGTCAAGAAATTTTACGAGAGGTTCACGAGGGGGATTGTGGCCATCATGCCGGCTCGAAATCCCTTGTGGCGAAGGCTTTTCGTCATGGTTTTTATTGGCTGACGGCTCACGCTGACGCAGAGGACCTAGTCAGTAAATGTGACGGTTGTCAGAATTTCTCAAGACGTGCTCACGTGCCGGCTCAAGAGTTGAGGATGATTCCAATTACTTGGCCGTTTGCAGTCTGGGGGCTTGATATGGTTGGGCCTTTCAAAAGGTCCAAGGATAAGAAGACCCACCTCTTGGTGGCGGTGGACAAGTTCACAAAGTGGGTTGAGGCAGAACTAGTTAGTAAGTGTGACGCAGCCACGGCGGTTCAGTTCATGAAAAAGGTGATATTTCGCTTTGGTTTTCCACACAGCATTATAACTGACAATGGTACCAATCTGTCTAAAGGCGCCATCGAAGAATTTTGCCAAGGAGAGCATATTCGGCTTGATGTTTCATCAGTAGCTCACCCCAATCCAATGGTCAAGCTGAGAGAGCCAATCAGGAAATCTTGAAGAGCATCAAGCCCCGACTTTTGGTCCCTTTGCAACGGACGCCGGGTTGTTGGGTGGAGGAGTTACCCTCTGTGTTATGGAGCATCAATACTACTCCTAACAGGTCTACGGGTTACACGCCTTTCTTCATGGTCTACGGAGCTGAGGCGGTTCTCCCTAGCGACATCCGTCATGACTCGCCTCGAGTGGCGGCTTATGTCGAGGCGGACAATGAGCAAGCGCGTCAAGATGCTCTTGACTTGTTGGACGAACAACGTGACGTAGCAGCAGCTCGCTCGGTGATTTACCAACAAGACCTACGCCGCTATCACAGCCGCCGGGTTAAGTCCAGGACCTTTCAGGAAGGTGATTTGGTGCTCCGGCTCATCCAGGATCAAACAGATGCACACAAGCTATCCCCACCTTGGGAAGGGCCCTTTGTGGTCAGCAAGAACTTGCATAACGGGTCATACTACCTCATCGATATTCGAGAGCACAAAGATTCACGTAAGTCGGAGGAGGAGACCCGCCGGCCGTGGAATATAGCTCAGCTTCGGCCTTATTACACCTGAGCCACCGGCTCTCATAATGTACATATTTCTATAGCCATGTATATATTATGATGAATAATAAAGCAGGACCTCTGTCCTTTTTTCCCCTCCAAAGGTAAATGTGTCATTATTATTTTCATTATGATATCACATGATCACTTGGAGGCTGATCCGGCTTATGATCGTATTCGAATCTAGCCATTAAATATATGATCACTTGGGGGCTTCCTGTTCAAACATAGGTTGTATCCGAACCAAAGAGAACATAGCTGTCGATACCCACTTGATTGGCATATTGCCGAGCTCACTGGGGAGTTTCTTGATCATATTTGAATCATAGCTCAACCCCCTTTGGGAACCGACGTGGATCGTATTCGAATCAGCGTCGTTAAACAACTCTCAAGATCATTTGGGGGCTTCCTGTTCAAACATAGGTCGTATTCGAACCAAAGAGAACATAGCTGTCGATACCCTCTTGATCGGCAACGCCAAAGCCACTGGGGGCTATATGATCGTATTTGAATCTTAGCTTAACCCCTTTGGGACGGTTCTCTGGTCGTATTCGAATCAGAAGCCTCCAAATTTTTGAAGTCTCTTTGTTGCAAACAAGTTCTTTTGATTATATCCAAGGTGTTCAAGGGTGGTTTCTACTCCACCGGCTTAACTTTGGTCAATAAAGTTGATCACACATGATAAACATCATGTCACATAGTGGGGTTTTTACTCATTATTCGGATCACATAAACCGGAGGTGTACTTGAAGGATCACAGGTATGCTGTTATGGTTATATGTAAAGTGTATGAATCTCCATGCGGTAAGCCGCCAAGGGACTTGTGATTTGTTTTTTCTATGTAGGACAATTAAAGACAACTTTTTAAACATAAGGAAAACAGAGGATCAAGCATAACCCGGAAGAATGTAAAAGGGCAGCTTAAACAAAGTTGAGCGCTACACACGTGCGCGATGGCACGACAAAATTAAGTGTTTGTCCTACTCAATTACATGACTCCCCGAGTCCAAAAGGTGAGGCATCGTCTTTAAAGACATAACCATGAGCTGCCTGCGAGATCAAGGGCGTTGTTGGCCTGAGGTTGCCGGGTCATCCCTCTCCGCTCCTCCGGCTGTTTCCATGACCTGGAAGGTTGATGATTTCCAGTCAATGCCACTCAAGGCTTCAAATTGAGCCTCATCATCAATTAACCTGGCCGGGTCAACTTCAGGGGCGAAGGTATGCTTACGAGTTGGAGGAATCAGGCTGACTGCTTCATAACGTGGTGTTGGGATTCTCTGATTCTCCGCGTCATAGCCCGGTTGATATTTGGTAAGATCTGTGTCATTGCCAATCAAAGTGGCCACAGGGCGTACGCTCTTCACACAAGCGGCAAAGTCCTTCTGGTCAAAGGGGGTGCCGTCTTCCTTCAAGCTGGGATACCCAAGGGCGATGTCGGCCGGGTCTAGCTCCGGTAGAAACTCCTTGGCCCGGCTCAGAGCGGCTATAGCTCCGGCTCTTGCAGAAGCCCGTCTCAACTCTTGGAAGCGTTGAGGAAGTACGGCAAGCCGCCTGAGTACATCCGCCAGGTGAGTGGGAACTTCATTTGACAGAGCCACAATGGCTAAGGCACGTTGTGACCCGGTGTAAAGTTGCTCTACCAAGGTATAAACCGCCTTCAATTTTGTCAGCACATTTTGATTAATATTGGAGCTCCTGGGGCCTGCATTGCAAAGACAGGTAAGCTGATGACAATTGAGATGCTCTTTGGAAAAGATGTAAACTAGCTAAACACTTATAGAGTAGCTTACCCAAGATTGCGGAGACCATCTGAGAAACATGGTGTTTTAAGCCGGATAGCTCGGCGGCTGTTCCAGCAAGAGTGGCCTCCGCTTGTTCGGCCCGGCTGAGCAAAGCCGCCTTTTCATCCGCCCAGGCTTTTCTCTCTGCTTCAAATTTCTTCTTCAGTTTCTCTTGAGCAGATACACTGATTTCAAACTTGGAGTTGGCCTTTTGGGTTTCATTTTCTTGAGTCTTCAGGCGGTTCTTTAAATTAGAGATCTTTGATTCAAATTCCTTGACGGCGGCCTGTATAAATTCTGGGTCACAGTTAGGGTGATTATAATGTAACATTAAGTCCCAAGCACTTTGCAAGCAAAGACACTTGGCACTTGGGGGCTAATGTATGCTGAAGAGCTCTATTTACAGTGGCGGTTCATGCAAATAAGTCCCAAGCACTTTGCAAGCAAAGGTACTTGGCACTTGGGGGCTAATGCATATTGCTGTTCAACTACTTGATTAAAACAAGGTAAGGACCGATTCAGATATGCTGATTAAACCGGACCTTGAGTGCTACCAGGTAAGCCGGTTTTCTTGCAGTGATTACTAAGCCAGTATTAAGTCTATAACATATTTTATCATAAGTAATAGACTTGGGGGCTGGCATGGTAAGTATAACTATGGAGTAAGAAAGAGAGTTATACCTCAGATTTTTGCTGTATTTGTTTCACCATGTCAATCTCCAGATCCCGGCTGTTGTGCACTTGATTTTCATAGCCAGAGACAATATCTTCAATGCTTAGATGAGCATAATCAGTGATGTTCAACTTGGCCCGGCGGCGCTCCAGAAGTTCTTCCTTGGCAGAGCACTTGGCCAGCACGGTAGGTCATCCCGGTTCGACAAACTCAATCCGGGTGATCTCAACGTCTGGATCATCTGGATGGGCCGGGCTGGGGATCTCCGGGTTCTCAGAACCTTCTATAGCTTGTTCAACAGTTGGAGCAGCGGTGGCATCAGAAGATGGTACAGCCGGCGACTCATCCGCAGAGACATTAGGAGCAGCCGTTCTGAGTTCTGGCTCAGCCAGGACCAGCTCTTCGGCCGGCTTATTTTTCTTCGCCCTCTTGCTGGGCTTCACTTGTACACTGCAAGTCAAAGGGTTAGTGCAAACACATGAGTAAGATAAGCATAAAATCAACTGATCATCATTACCCGGGAGCGGTTTTGAAAGCCGGCAAGCTGGACTGCATTGAGTCACCGGAGGAAGGTGAAGTTCCCTGGTAGTTTGAGTCGGAAGAATTAAGGGGTTGACGAGTGGCGCCCGCCAAAGGATACAAAGAATATAAGTCGGAGATAACCTCAATCCGGCGCTTCCTTGATGCTTCGGGTAAGCCGGAGGAGAGGTCTGCATCTTTGCTGGTCCGAGTCTGCCTCCGACTCTCATAAATCTGTCGCTTCAAAAGAAATTGAGGATCCTGATAAGCTAAAGGATGTGAAAATCTTACTTTCCGGGTTACTCTTCGGACTTTCTGTCTCGGCAAAGGCTCGGAGTCGGAGGAAATTATAGTTACCTCTTCATTCACTTCATGACTCGTTCCGGTGTCCTCCTGCTGATAATCCGTGTCAATAAGATGGTTAAAAAGGAGCCTAAAGAGTCAAGAGCTACCTCTGACTCAGAGGTGTCTTCCAGACGAAGCAGGTCCGAGGCGCTAGGTTTATTCCCCTTCTTACGGGGAGCGGCTTTCCTGGCGGCTTTCTTAACTTTTCTGGCTTTCTTGGCAGCTTCGTGGTCATACTTGACCTTCCAGAATTTATCATTAGCCTGTAAAATACAAAAAAGGTTAGTGAGTTAAGACAAAATCGTTAAAATGGAAGGTGAAGTATTCAGGTCAATGGTTTACCGCTGGAGCCGGGTTAGCCTTGCAGAAAGGGCTTAAGCCTACTCTCCCGCAATCTGCCAGGCTCTCGTTCAGAAGAGACTTGGTTGTATCATCAATGACGTCCTCAGGTAAGTCGTCTGGACTGTGCCGAAGAGGATCATCCTTCTGGCCCGTGTAATCACACATCAAGCCGGGGCGGCGGCTTAAAGGAATCACCCGCCAGGCAATCCAGACCCGGACCAGATCAATGCCATTTAAGCCGTTCCCCAGAAGAGCTTTGATTTTGTTGATGGTGGGGGTAAGTGGTTGACGTTCAGCTTGAGATAATTTGTCTCGCAAGGGGTGATTTGACTCCAGACGCGGGGCGCGAAAACCGGGCAGAGTGTTCTCGTCAGCCGGAGAAGTGTCTTGGCAGTAGAACCATGTCTGGTTCCAATCTTTCGGGTGGCTTGGCGGCTCAGCATAAGGGAAGAGACAATCTCTCCGTCGTTGGATTGAGATTCCACCGAGTTCCAAGCTAGGCCCGTTGGCACATTCATTCTGGCGGTTTAGGTAAAATAACTCCCTAAAGAGTAGCAAGCTGGGTTCTTATCCGAGGTAAACCTCACAGAACACTTGGAAGTTGCAGATGTTTGACACGGAATTGGGTCCGATGTCTTGAGGTCGCAGATCAAAAAAGTGCAGGACATCTCTGAAGAATTTTGAGCCGGGAGGAGCAAAGCCCCGGTTCATGTGATCAGTAAATATGACAACTTCCCCATCCTTGGGTTGAGGCCTCTCTTCTGACGGGTCAGGAGCACGATAGGACATGACCTCTTTCTTTGGCAGGTAACCCGTTTTCACAAAATCAGCTAAGATGTTGTCGGTGACGTTGGATCTAACCCAGTTGCATGTGATGGGTGCTTTGGGAGCCTTAGGCGGCATTGTGAAAGATGGAAGCCTATGACAAAATAAAATTTCCGGTTCAAATTTAAGCCAGAGGAAATTTCAGTTCAGTATTCAAGATGGCGGCTTATGAAAGGGCCTAATGATATATGGCTAATTGTGTCAGGTTATTTAAGCCACCGTGGATATCATGAGCAATTTAGTTATTTAACTCTATTATGAATGATCCGGAAATTTCACAAAGCATGGCCTCTTTTAAGCCGGCGATATGAGCCGCCATGGCTAACAGATGCAATTTTTGCCTAAGTGTTGCACAAACAAGTTTCACAGAATGCAGGGATTATTTTGGATCAAACGATCGTCCAGAAAAGAAAAATTTCTAGACCTAAAAACTGGTACAGAGAAGTTCGAGAGCTCTAAATGAGGTCTTTTTGCAAGCAAAAGGGATCTGCTAGTATTGAAAATGGGTGTGAAACGAGTACCGCCGAAGTTATGCACTACTCTTAGATCAAAGGAGGCCGTTGTGGAAGAACTGCGAAGTAATCGCGAGGAACCACGAAGAACACAAAAGAACTCGCGAACCCTAATGCAGATCTAGTATACGGGACGGCGAGGACTTACTGGTGCTGATGAGCAGCGGAGGTGCGCCGCGGTTCTCTGGTCAAGACAGGTCGATGCAGCGGCCTTGGTTGGTGCAGACGGGATGCGCGGCGGCGGCGGCGGAGCTCGGGCTCTGAGGTGTCGAGAGGAGGAAGACGATGGAAAGGGAAGAATGACGAAGACCTGAGGGCCGGGCCTACTTATAAGGGACGGCTGATGAATGGGCGCGAGAAACGAGGAGGCTGAAGACATGGTTATCCAGCTGCGGAGACGCCTCGATTTTCGGGACAATTATTAAGATAAGGATCCGTTGAGATACGTTGGGCAGAACGTGCATTAATGGCGGATGACGTCACGGCGGGTTACAAGAATCCAGAAGATGACGTCATGGCGGGTTACAAAGAATCTAGAAGATGACGTCATGGCGGGTTATAGCCTTTGCGCAGACAGAAGCCAGAAGATTTTTTATTAAGGTATTGAAGATTGACAAGAACCGGTTCAAATCAATCTGGGGCCTAATGTTGGGGATATAACTACTGGAGTCACCCGCCCAGGAGGGGCCGGGTTATGTCATGACGATCATCCCATGAAGCCCAATATCAAGCTTGAGGACGGCGGATCAGTAATGGGCTTAAGGCCTAGAGGCGGTTTAAGGCCCGTAGTGATAAACCGCCGTTAATGCATGACTAGTAGTGTAAGGCAGGAATAGTTAAGAGTCCGAGCCGGACCCTGTTATAAGCCGGCCGGGACTCTGAGAGCCGCTGGGCGTTAACCTCTCTATATAAAGGGACGACCCGGCGGCGGTTCAGGACAAGTAAGATCAGATCGATAGCCAGGCATAGCGGTTTAGCTCCCTGGTCATCGAAACCCTAAGTAATCTAACCTCAACTGGAGTAGACTTTTACCTTCACCATAAGGGTCCGAACCAGTATAATCCTCGTGTCCTTTGTCCCGTTTAACCCCTTTAAGCTTCCTAGTTGCAATGGCTCCACGACTAAGTCCTTGCACGAGGACATCTGCCGTGACAATTCCACGACAACTCTCAAAGAGAAACTCGTCACAGCTCCTGTCTTAACTCCTCTTGACGAATCCAAGCCATTCGAAGTTTTCTGTGATGCTTCTCTTCAAGGTCTCGGTGTTGTGTTAATGCAAGAGAAGAAAGTTGTGGCCTATACCTATCGCCAGTTGAAGCCCAACGAAAAGAACTATCCCACTCATGATCTTGAGTTGGCGGCAGTTGTCCATGCATTAATAACATGGAGACATCTCTTGTTGGGAAGAAAAGTGGACATATTCACCGATCACAAGAGTCTCAAGTACATCTTCACTCAGCCCAACCTCAACCTCAGGCAAACTCGATGGGTCGAGATGATTCAAGAGTACAATCCGAGTATTGAATATATTCCAGGCAAAGCCAATGTCATTGCAGATGCTTTGAGCAGGAAGGCTTATTGCAACAGCTTAATTCGCAAGCCCTTCCAACCGGACCTTTGTGAAGCTTTCCGCAAACTCAATCTCCAAGTTGTTCCTCAAGGCTTTCTTGCCAACCTCCTAGTCTCTCCTACTTTGGAAGATCAAATTCGTGAGGCACAACTCCTGGATTCCATGGTGAAGAAGGTGAAACGTGGTATTGACAAGGGTCTTTCCAAATACAAGTGCTATCGCATTGATGACAGAGACACTTTATTCTTCGAGGACCGGATTGTGGTTCCTAAAGGTGATCTAAGGAAAGTCATTATAAACGAGGCGCAAAATTCTCTTCTTTCCATTCATCCTGGAAGTACGAAGATGTACCATGACCTCAAGCAGTCGTATTGGTGGACTCGAATGAAGCGAGAAATCGCTCAATTCATGAATGAATGTGATGTCTGTCGAAGGGTGAAAGCAGAACACCAACGACCAGCTGGTCTCCTCCAACCTCTTGCTATTCCAGAATGGACGTTTGATCATATCGAAATGGACTTCGTGACTGGATTTCCAAAGTCCAAGCGCGGAAATGATGCTATCTTCATTGTCATCGACAAGCTTACTAAAGTGGCTCATTTCCTTCCAATCAAAGAATCTATCACAGCAGCTCAGTTGGCAGAGCTATACACCTCCAGGATTGTCTCCTTGCACAGCATTCCACAAGTGATTTCTTCAGATCGTGGAAGCATCTTCACTTCTAAGTTCTGGGACTCCTTCCAGAAGGCCATGGGCACCAACATTCGCTTCAGCACAGCTTTCCATCCTCAAACTAGTGGCCAAGTCGAGCGACTCAATCAAATCCTTGAAGATATGCTCAGGGCTTGTGTCATTTCCTTTGGCATGAAGTGGGAAGATTGTCTTCCATATGCCGAGTTCTCCTACAACAACAACTTCCAAGCGAGTTCGGGCAAGGCCCCATTCGAGATTCTCTATGGCAGAAAGTGTCGTACTCCTCTCAATTGGTCAGAGACTGGTGAACGCCAACTTCTTGGCAATGACTTAATCACAAAGGCTGAAGAAATGTGTAAAGTCATCCGTGAAAATCTCAAAGCCGCGCAATCGCGCCAGAAGAGTTACTATGATAGTAAGCACCGTGACTTGGCTTTCGAGATCAGAGACCATACCTCCGCGTCTCTCCAATGAAAGGCACTCGTCGCTTCGGTATCAAAGGGCAGCTTGCCCCTAGATACGTGGGTCCTTTCAAGATCAGTGGCAAAAGAGGCGACCTCGCCTATCAACTTGAGCTTCCCTCCAACTTCGCGAACGTGCACGATGTGTTCCTCGTGTCACAGCTTCGCAAGTGCTTCAAGACTCCTGAGCGCACCATCAACTTCGAAGAGATTGACCTCCAAGAAGATCTGTCTTATCATGAGCACCTCGTTGTTATTCTTGAAGAAACTGAGCGCAAGACTCGCAACAAGTCAATCAAATTCCTGAAAGTGAAGTGGTCACACCATTCCGACCGAGAAGCCACCTGGGAGCGCGAGGACCACCTCCGTTCCAAATATCCGGAGTTCTTTCCGTCCTAGATCTCGGGACGAGATCCTCTCGTAGTGGTGGAGTGTTGTAACACCCCGGATGTAATTTTCCATATTTGTAACTCCAACTCTTCCCATTTTCGGCTATGTGTTATGATATTCCCTTCATGGTCGGGTTTTGTTTTTCGTTTTGCATTTTGTTCATGTCATCATGTGCATCTCATTTGCATACGTGTTCGTCGCATGCATCCGAGCATTTTCCCCGTTGTCCGTTTTGCAATCCGGCACTCCCACATGCACCGGCGCACCCCTCTTGTTTCTTTTCATGAGCGGGTGTTAAACGTTCTCGGAATGGACCGAGGTTTGCCAAGTGGCCTTGGTACACCACCGGTAGACCACCTGTCAAGTTTCGTTCCATTTGGAGGTCGTTTGATGCTCCAACAGTTAACCGGGTAACCGGAAAGGCCTTTTGTGTGTTGTAGCCCAACACCCCTCCAAAACAGCCCAATAACACATCTAAGTCTCCTCCATGCTCTCGGTCGTTCAATCATGATCGTGTGGGTGAAAACCGCACTCCATTTGGAGTCTCCTAGCTCCCTCTACCTATAAATATGTGCTTCCCCCCGAAATTTTCGGGCAAAACCCTAGTCTTCCCCTTCCTCCGCGCGCCAGACACGTCCGCCCGGCGCCGAACGCATCCGCCGCCACACCCGAGCCAGCCAGGAGCCGCCACGTGGCCCCAACCAC
>NC_057799.1:204535613-204539432 GCF_018294505.1 Triticum aestivum
GCGCCCGTGCCCGCGACCGCCGCCTCCGGCGACCGCGCGCCTCCCTCCGGCCTCCTCCGTCGAAGATCCGGCGACCCCGCGCCCGGATCCAGCGCTTTCCCTCCTCTGGCGAGCTCCCCGCCCCTCTCCGGCAAGTCCTCCGGCGAGCTCGCGCCGCGCCTCGACGTCCGTGCCCCGAACCCTAGATCTGTTTCAGGAGGTGATATTTCTGCCAAGTCCCGTAATTATCACATTATGTTGCTATGTTCATCACATCATATCTCTTTGCATACTGCTCCGTTTTGCGTGCATGATATATCAAAACGTTCATCATGAGATGCTATTCATTTTGTTCCATTGTGCCATGCTCGTTTGAATTCAGCTTGATGCCCAAATCTCTGATGCAAGAGTGCTATATGATGTTTTCTGCTGTTACTTAGCAGAACTTGATGTTTTGTTATTTTTGTTGCATCAGATGTGTGACTCTTATGGGCATGAGCTCTACAGGTGTTTTGATCTATGTCATGCCATCTTTATAGAGGTCTATGTCATGTATTTTTGTGATCTATGTCGTGACTAGCACAAGCATGCAAACTAGGCTTCGTGATGTTTCTGTTTTCAGGGACTTAGGATTTTGCCAAGTCCTTTACCTGCTGTTATTTTGTTGCCACGTATCCATGTGTCTACAGTGAGATCCATGCTTATTTTGGGTATGTTCAGTAAGGATATTTTGTAGATATAGTTGTGATCTATCCATCCATGCACCTGTTTGCAATAATGGAGTGCCCTAGCATGCCTTAAGCTTGCTCTAGTTTTGCTATAAAATATTCCTGGCAGGTTGTTAACATGATATTCAATTTTGCCAAGGTTGTTGTAGTTGATCCATACATGCTATGAACTTGCTCTTGCCATGGTTACCTTTATAAACATTCCATCTTCCTGTAGGTATGCTTGTTTTTTCATGCATTGCTTTGTGATGAGTGAATCGAGCTCACAAAGATGCCTTCATATTTCTGTTAATGCCATGCTCTGTTTTCTGCTAAGTCTGAAACCTGTTAACGAAACTTGCTATGTTTACATGGGTGACATCATATCTTCTGTGCCTTTTTGGCTCTTGGTCAGTAAGGGACTTTTGTTCTATGCATTTACTAGTTTCATGCCATGCCTTGTTTTGTTATGATAAGTTCCTGTAGCATGTGTTTTGCTTGCTCTGAACAGTGCTACCTGATGCTGTTTCAGCCATGTTCAGTATTTTCACCAAGTCTGTGAAACTGATATTTTTTGCATTCTTGCCAAGCTTGTTTGAGCCTGTTATTGTGTGATCTAGCCGTAGCTCAGTGTTCATTTTTTGTCAAGCATCTTCTGTAGATCACTGCCATATGGTTTGTTGCTATGTTGGGGTGCTGTAGCATAGTTACTTGATGTATTCTAAGTGCTATCATGTTGTTAATCACAGAATCGTGTCATTCTTGTTTTGCTCGCCATGTGCAAACCGTGGATCCGTTTCCGGTGATCTTTATATCGATTTCGACCGAAATCATCTCATCTTTCCAGTGGCATACTTGTTTTGCCAAGTTGCTGCCTTGTTCATCCTTTTTCTTCCGGAGCACGCATACGCATCGCATATCATATCTCGCATATCATGCATGTATTGCATCATGTTGCTTGTGCATTTCCCGTGATTGATTGTGGTTCCATTGCTTGTGTTCTTGATGTGGGTAGAGCCGGGAGACGAGTTCGTGAACGAGGAACCTGTTGAGTACGCTTACGAGGATCAAGCTTTCGACAACTCTGAGAACCTTGCAGGCAAGATGACCATACCCTCGAAATCACTTCTATCTTTGCTTTGCTAGTTGTTCGCTCTATTGCTATGCTGCGCTACCTACCACTTGCTATATCATGCCTCCCATATTGCCATGTCAAGCCTCTAACCATCCTCTCCTAGCAAACCGTTGGTTGGCTAAGTTACCGCTTTTGCTCAGCCCTTCTTATAGCGTTGCTAGTTGCAGGTGAAGTTGAAGTGGGTTGCATGTTGGAACATGGATATTTTGGCATATCACAATATCTCTTATTTAATTAATGCATCTATATATTTGGTAAAGGGTGAAGGATCGGCCTTATGCCTGGTGTTTTGTTCAACTCTTGCCGCCCTAGTTTCCGTCATACCAGTATTATGTTCCTTGAGTTTGCGTTTCTTACGCGGTTGGGTGATTTATGGGACCCCCTCGATAGTTCGCCTTGAATAAAACTCCTCCAGCAAGGCCCAACCTTGGTTTTACATTTGCCTACCTAAGCCTTTTTCCCTTGGGTTTTCGCGAGCCCGAGGGTCATCATTATTTTAACCCCCCCCCCCCCGGGCCAGTGCTCCTTCGAGTGTTGGTCCGAACCGAGTAGACTGCGGGGCCACCTCGGGGAAACTTGAGGCCTGGTTTTACTCGTAGGATGTCTCATCCGGTGTGCCCTGAGAACGAGATATGTGCAGCTCCTATCGGGATTTGTCGATACAGTCGGGCGGTCTTGCTGGTCTTGTTTTACCATTGTCGAAATGTCTTGTAAACCGGGATTCCGAGACTGGTCGGGTCTTCCCGGGAGAAGGTTTATCCTTCATTGACCGTGAGAGCTTATAATGGGCTAAGTGGGGACACCCCTGCAGGGTATTATCTTTCGAAAGCCGTGCCCGCGGTTATGAGGCAGATGGGAATTTGTTAATGTCCGGTTGTAGAGAACTTGACACTTGACTTAATTAAAATACATCAACCGTGTGTGTAGCCGTGATGGTCTCTTTTCGGCGGAGTCCGGGAAGTGAACACGGTCTGGGTTATGTATGCACGTAAGTAGTTTCAGGATCACTTCTTGATCATTTCTAGCTTCGCGACCGTTGCGTTGCTTCTCTTCTCGCTCTCATTTGCGTATGTTAGCCACCATATATGCTTAGTTGCTTGCTGCAGCTCCACCTCATTACACCATCCGTTCCTATAAGCTTAAATAGTCTTGATCTCACGGGTGTGGGATTGCTGAGTCCTCATGACTCACAGATTCTACCAAAACAGTTGCAGGTGCCGACGATACCAGTGCAGATGACGCAACCGAGCTCAAGTGGGAGTTCGACGAGGAATGTGGTCGTTACTATGTTTCGTTTCCTGATGATCAGTAGTGGAGCCAGTTGGGACGATCGGGGATCTAGCATTTGGGGTTATCTTATTTTCATTTGGATTTGACCGTAGTCGGTCTATGTGTGGATTTTGGATGATGTATGAATTAATTTATGTATTGTGTGAAGTGGCGATTGTAAGCCAACTCTCGTTATCCCATTCTTGTTCATTACATGGGATTGTGTGAAGATGACCCTTCTTGCGATAATACCTACAATGCGGTTATGCCTCTAAGTCGTGCCTCGACACGTGGGAGATATAGCCGCATCGTGGGCGTTACAAAACGGGGGTCCTGTTGATCGGGAGGGGTGTGGCGTACCGCAAAACGGACGAAACGGACCTCCTACGGTCGAAACGGGGGTCCTGTTCATCGGGAGGGGTGTGGCATACCGCAAAACGGGACTCCACGGGATACTGTTCATCTCCACCGTCGACCTCCTCCAGCCTCCACGGGCTACCGTCGACCTCCTCCAGCCTCCACGGGCTCCTGTACATCCAGCCTCCACCGCGCGCTACTCCACCGGCTACTATTCAACCACCCCTCCAGCGTCTACTGTTCATCCAGCCCTCCACACCACAGGGTCCTGTTCAACTACCCCTCCACGGGAACCCCTCCACCGTCTACTGTTCATCCAGCCCTCCACTACACCACGGGGTCCTGTTCATCCAGAGGCAACGCCACCGCTCA
>NC_057799.1:204539633-204553047 GCF_018294505.1 Triticum aestivum
CATCGATCGGCTTCAGTTAGCAGCAGTAGCGAAGGAATCGCTCGATCGGGTTCAGTTAACAGCCATCGATCGATCGCTCGGGTTCAGTAACGCATAGCCTGCAGTGCAATCGCTCGGGTTCAGTTAGAGCCCAACGCCTCGCTCGGGTTCAGTTAGAGCCAACGCCTCGCACACACGCGCGTACGTGTACGAGAGAAACGCGCATCGCTCGGCCCCCGACCTCCCACCGTAACCGGGAACTCCCCGAAATTTTCCTCCCCCTCACTTCTACCACGGTTTTTTCCGTCATGGATGGCCCAAAGAATGTCATGCAGCTGCGTCTCCGGCCCGCCCAGGATGAAAAGCCCATTTTTTGTCATGATTTTTTGTCATAGAAGTAGGAGCCCACCACATCTATGATGATACCGGGTTTTGTCACAATTATCAGAACTGTCATATGTATGTCAGAAAAAAATTCGTTCGGCCCAAAATGTCACGGATGTGTCTTTTTTTGTAGTGCAAAGATCCACACTTCGACCCTTTCTGCGTATGGGGCAATGAGATATTCATGAACCGGCATCAAGTGAGGAAACTGATAAAGATTGTTACTAAAATGGGTCAAAAGATGTCAATCGAATTATTTGTTTACGCTTTATGCAAGACAACAGTGAACTGTAGGATGGTAAGTAAGAACCATGTAGCCTTGTTTTTACTGCCTGTAATGAGTTGTGTTAGATGACAATATCTGAATCTTTTTTCTTTTGTAGTGGATCCTGAAGCATTTTACTCAAGATTACCTCTCAAACTACATGATTGGCGGCCGGCCATAACAAGGGGTTGGACTAGAGTACTTCATGCCTTCTGCATCCAGGAGAGCACAATAGGGCCATTCCGCTTCACCTTGTTCAGCAACTGGAATGTCTGTCGCCTCTTTCTTTACCATCTGTAATAGTACAAGTATAGAACCCTGGTACATCATTCTTTATTTGGTGTTTATGTAATTCTTAAACATATGTACTTGTGAATTGAATAATGCATTAGTTGTTTGAACCTGATGGATATGAATAAAGCTATAGCCTGCTTTCAAGTTTAAATTAGGTACAATTTTAAATAGCAGCAATTAAATTAGGGCGAAATTACGTTGTGCAGGTCATTACGGCACACATGGTTGGTAAAACACAAACTTTTGTGATATACACCATAATCCGAGACGGTTCACAGAGAGGAAACGTGAGCAAGCATGCACACAATTGCCGTTTGCAAAGCGTGCGTGATGTCAGACACTATCACATACGGTGCGGGAAAACTAAATGTGTGTGATTGTCTAGCCATCATACACGGTTTATAATCATGAACTGTTTGTGATGTGCCAGGCATCGTAAAACTCCCGTGCCTAGAATCTGCCTGAAAAACTCCCGTGCCTGGAATCTGCCTGGTTTTAGGCAGAACCACAAAAATCGGACTGCAATGGCAATGCGAGCACAAACGAGTAGCAAGGATGAAGCGTTTGGGATATTTGAGATATTGGAAACGGTTATATAGGGACAACTATATGCATCAAGGCTTCCTATCCCCAGCGGTTTCTGGGTCGTGTGGGAAGGACCCCCCTATCACCCACACTCACTTGGCGACGGTTCCAAATGCCGTCATGGAAAGGGGTTAAAAACCGTTTGTTTAGGACCGACGTGCACCTGTGTAGGGTGATGTTGTTACTGTAACAAGCAACCCTCTTATGATTACCCCCTCTCACAAGCATCCACAACTACGGAATAAGAAATGATATAAATCTAACCATAGCATGAAACATATGGATCCAAATCAGCCCCTTATAGAATAACACATAAACTAGGATTTAAGATTCTGTCACTCTCGCAACCCATCATCTACTTAGTACTCCCCAATGCCTTCCCCTAGGCCCAAATATGGTGAAGCGTCAGGTAGTCGACGTTCACACGACACCACTAGAGGAAGAACAACATACATATCATCAAAATATTGAACGAATCCCAGCTTCACATGATTACTTATAACAAGACTTCTCCCATGTCCTGAAGAACAAAAGTAACTACTCACAAATCATACTCATGTTAAAGATCATAGGGGTATTTTATATGTTTAAGGATCTGAACATATAATCTGCCACCAAATAAACCAACTAGCATCAACTACAAGGTGTAATCAACACTACTAGCAACCCACAGGTACCAATCTAAGATTTTGGGACAAAGATTGAATACAAGAGATAAACTAGGGTTTGAGAGGAGATGGTGCTGGTGAATATGTTGATGAAGATTGGTCCCTCCCATGATGAGAGGATCGTTGATGATGTCGATGGCTTCGATTTCCCCTCCCAGAGGGAAGTATCCCTAGTGGAATCGCTCCGTCAGAGTCTGGAGAGCAAAAGTGCTCTTGCCTAGATTCCACTCGAGAAGGCGGCGCTTCATCCCGAAAGTCTTCATCTAATTTTTCTAGGGCAAAAGGCTTCATATAGCAGAAGAGGGGCGCCGGAGGGCTACCATGGGCCCCATTAGGCATCAGGGAGCGTCATGTTGTCTTGTGAGCAGCAGGTGCCCCGCACTCTGGTGGTTCTTCCTTCCAGTATTTTTTATAGATTCAATAAAAAATCTCAATGAAGTTTTAGGTCATTTGGAGCTCCGTAGAATAGTTATCTCTGTTGTAGCTCTTTTAGGTCCAGAATTCCAGTTGTCGATAATTCCCCTCTTCATGTAGATTGATACTCTCCGTCGTATCTATAATTTTTGATTGTTTCATGCCAATATTATACAGCTTTCACATACTTTTGGCAATAATTTATATGATTTATTGGACTAACCTATTGATCCAGTGCCCAGTGTCAGTTCCTGTTTTTTGCATGTTTTTTTCGCAGAATATCCATATCAAACGAAGTCCAAATGCAATAAAATTTTACTTAGAATTATTTTGGGATATATGTGATTTTTGGGACTTGGAATAAACGCAAACGGGGGCCCACAGTGCCCACAAGACACCAGGGCGCGCCCCAGGGGCCAGGCGCGCCCAAGTGGGTTGTGCTCACCTCGTACGTCGGTTGGATCTCTACTTCGGGCGCAAGGAAGCTTATATCCGGAAAACAATCGTGTTAAAATCTCAGCGCAATCGGAGTTACGGATCTCCTAGAATATAAGAAACAGTTTTTGACCAGATCTGGGGAACGCGAAACAGAAGAGAACAGAGGGATATATCCAATCTCAGAGGGGCTCCCGCCTGAAAGATCGTGGATGTCGCCTAGAGGGGGTGAATAGGCGCTTTAAAATAATTACGGTTGAGGCTTGAACAAATGCGGAATAAACCTAGCGGTTAATTTGTCAAGCACAAAACCTACAACAACTAGGCTCACCTATGTGCACCAACAACTTATGCTAAGCAAGAAAAACTACTTAGGTGATAGCAAGATATATGACAAGAAACAATATGGCTATCACAAAGTAAAGTGTATAAGTAAAGGGCTCGGGTAAGAGATAACCGAGGCACGCGGAGACGACGATGTATCCCGAAGTTCACACCCTTGCGGATGCTAATCTCCGTTTGGAGCGGTGTGGAGGCACAATGCTCCCCAAGAAGCCACTAGGGCCACTGTAATCTCCTCACGCCCTCGCACAATGCAAGATGCCGTGATTCCACTAAGGGACCCTTGAGGGCAGTCACCGAACCCGTACAAATGGCAACCCTTGGGGGCGGTCACCGAACCCGTACACTTTCGCAACCCTTGGGGGCGGTCACCGGAACCCGTCAAATTGCTCAGGGCGATCTCCACAACCTAATTGGAGATCCCGACGCTTGCCCGGAGCTTTACACCACAATGATTGAGCTCCGAACACCACCAACCGTCTAGGGCGCCCAAGCACCCAAGAGGAACAAGCTCAAGGGTACCAAGCACCCTAGAGTAATAAGCTTCTCAACTTGTAACTTCCACGTATCACCATGGAGAACTCAAACCGATGCACCAAATGCAATGGCAAGGGCACACGGAGTGCCCAAGTCCTTCTCTCTCAAATCCCACCGAAGCAACTAATGCTAGGGAGGAAAATGAGAGGAAGAACAAGAAGGAGAACACCAAGAACTCCAAGATCTAGATCCAAGGGGTTCCCCTCACATAGAGGAGAAAGTGATTGGTGGAAATGTGGATCTAGATCTCCTCTCTCTTTTCCCTCAAAAACTAGCAAGAATCCATGGAGGGATTGAGAGTTAGCAAGCTCGAAGAAGGTCAACAATGGGGGAAGAACACGAGCTCAAAGGATAAGGTTCATTGGGGAAGAAGACCCCCTTTTATAGGAGGGGGAAAATCCAACCGTTATCCACCAACTCAGCCTGCGCAGCACGGTACTACCGCACCTGAGGCGCGGTACTACCGCAGGGGCACGCGGTACTACCGCAGAGCCCCGCGGTACTACCGCCCACGCAGCAGAGACCAGAACAGCCACACATGCACTAAGGCAGAGGGCGGTCGTACTGCTGGTGCGGTACTACCGCTCCCCCTTGCGGTACTACCGCAAGGCAGAGGCTGTCCAGGGAGGGGAAGGCACGGATATAAAAAATTACATCCGTGGCTACTTCCGCAGAGTTGGAGTCGATGCAAAAACCCGACGCGGTAGTACCGTAAGCCAGCCGCGGTACTACCGCGCGAGGCGCGGATGTAAAAAATTACATCCGCCCCTTACTGCCGCGTACCTGCGGAACTAAGCAGGGACCACGGTACTACCGCTTACTAGAAGCGGTACTACCGTGGGTCCTTGCGGTACTACCGCACCAGCGGGCGGTACTACCGCTCTAACGAGCAGTACTACCGCACCCCCTAGTTCGGCAAACAAGAGCAATATTTGCATAGACAAGGAAAACATAGGATGCTATCAACACGCAGCTAGAGACAACAGATGGCTCCAATAAAACCAGAACTGCCATAACTTCTGCAAATGAGCTCCGAATTGAGCAAACTCAAGCTTGTTGGATACAAGCTTGTTGGTTATAGTAAGAAGAGGCAGGGGAGGTATGCCTAACACATAGAGGAGTGAAACCTCCAACAGAGAAGAACCGGCATAACCTCCAACATCGAAAACATCATAGAAGATGCAAGTGAACTCCGTTTTCGATGAACTCGAGCTTGTCAACAAGATGACCAGAAGCTCCAAAACTCACAAAGAGAAGCAAACAAGAACCAAGAAAGATGATGCAAGGATGCAATGGTTTGAGCTCTCTACGAATGATATGATCAAGCTACTCATCGAGAGCCCCCCTTGATAGTACGGCAATCGATCCTATAACCCGGTCTCCCAACTACCATCATGAGACCGGTAAAATAGAAAACCTATCAAGGGCAAACCTTTGCCTTGCACATGGTCCACTTGAGCTAGATGAAGACGATCTTGACTCCCTCAAGTTGGACCACCTTTCTTGAATGCGTTGGCTCGATGAAGACTAGTTGATTGCTCCCCCATACTCCACTATGGGTGAGCCACTCTTCCGCACATCTTCACAAGTCCATTGTCACCACAATGGACGACAAGCTTCAAGCATTTGATCTCTTCGTGATGCTTCCTTGAACTTGCACACCGCAACCTAACCCCACAAAGAACTCTCACGAAGATCATGGGTTAGTACACAAAGCGTAATTGACAATGCTTACCATACCATGGGATCGCTTGATCCCTCTCGGTATATCTTCTACGCTTTGTGTGTTGACCAGCTTGATTCACTCTTTTACTTAGTCTTGATCAACCTCTCACAAGACCAATCTTTAGGTAATCCTTGAATAGCACCTTGGTCGTCACAAACTCTCCTTGAAACCAACAAATGTACTCCAACAAAAGCCTATGGACAAAACCTTCAAATATAACTCAAGGAAACCATTAGTCATAGAGATTGTCATCAATTACCGAAACCAAACATGGGGGCACCGCATGTTCTTTCACCGCCCCTTCGCCGCCATGGAGGCCATGGACCAGAGGGGGAACTCTCCTCCCATCTAGGGGGAAGGCCAAGAAAGAAGAAGAAGACGGAGGGGGGCTCTCTCCCCCTCTCTCCAGGTGGCGCTGGAGTGCCGCGGGAGCAAGGATTGTGACGGCGATCTACATGAACAATCTTGCTACCGTGAACACAAACTTTCTCCCCCTCTATGAAGCGGCGTAACACCTCTTCTCCCCGCTACAATCTCTACTTAAACATGGTGCTCAACTCCATATATTATTTCCCAATTATCTTTGGTTATCCAATGATGTTTGAGTAGATTCATTTTGTCCTGTGGGTTAATCCTACCTTTGAGTGCGGTTTGAACTATTGATTTACGTAATTGGAAGTAACCAATTAGGTTTACGACGAAACCTTGGTATGATTGTATGTTTTATTTATGGTGCTATCCTACGGTGCGCTCTGTGTCGCGCGAACGGAGGGATCCCTGCTGTAGGGTGTTGCAATATGTTCATGATTCGCTTATGGTGGGTGGCGTGAGTGACAGAAGCACATACCCGAGTAAGTGGGTTGTTGCATATGAGAGTAAAGAGGACATGATACTTAATGCTATGGTTGGGTTTCAGGACCTTAATGATCTTTAGTAGTTGTGGATGCTTGGTAGAGTTCCAATCATAAGTGCATATGATCCAAGTAGAGAAAGTATGTTAGCTCATGCCTCTCCCTCATATAAAATTGCAAGAATGATTACTGGTCTAGTTATCGATTACCTAGGGACAAATGACTTTCTTGTTGACAAAAGCTATCTACTTTTATTACCTTGCAATTCATTCGTAGTTTTATTCTCGCAAAGTACTCGTAGTTTTATTCTTGTAAAATAGTTTCATACTTGTTTTAGGTAAAGCAAACGTCAAGTGTGTGTAGAGTTGTATTGGTGGTCGATAGAACTTGAGGGAATATTTGTTCTACCTTTAGCTCCTCGTTGGGTTCGACACTCTTATTTATGGAAGAAGGCTACAAACGATCCCCTATACTTGTGGGTTATCAAGACCTTTTTCTGGCGCCGTTGCCGGGGAGCAATAGCGTGGGGTGAATATTCTCATGTGTGCTTGTTTGCTTTATCACTAAGTAGTTTTTATTTTCGGTTCTAAGTTTTTCTCTATCTTTAGTAATGGATATGGAACACGAAATAAAAAAAAGTAGTTGTACTTGCTACTCATGGAGATGGGGAACCTCCGAAAACCCTCGATGCTCGTTATGTGAAAAATATTATGCAGTACTTTGATAATCCTGAGAAAACCACATTCAACTTTATAATGGGAGACACATTGGATCAATGTGAATACTTTAGGGACTATCGCTTGACTCAAAAAGGGAAACTTTTATGGGATCAAATTCATATGTTGCATTGGTATGCTCGGGATCTATGCATGAGATATGCTCTAGGATGAAGTCTCCACACCTTCTCTTTGCATGCAAACTTAGTGATAATGAAACCTTGGCTTCTTATGCTAATGGTAGATATGATTATTATGATGTGGAACGAATAGAAGAATTTGTTACTTTTAAGGGTGCTTATGAAATTTAATCTTTGTTTGAAAAGTTTGTAGATTTTGATGATTCAGTTTATAGACCCAAAACTTTTGCTATCCTTAAATATTGTTATGATAATTATAAATGCAATTCCGATATTGATGTATTTATTGAGAAAGTCTCCGCTGTCCAAGAAGAGACTAATATTTTGCAGGAGTCTATGGAAGAAGGAATTGATGAAACTATGAGCTCATTGGATGAAAAAGATGATGAAGAGAGTGAAGAACAAAAGGAGGAAGAGCAGATTTGCTACCCGTGCCCACCTTCTAATGAGATTAACTCTTCAACTCATACATTGTTTAATGTCCCTTCATTCTTACCAAAGGATGATTACTATGGTAATTGCTATGATCCCGTTGATTTGTTTGAAATATCCCTTTTTGATGAACTTGATGCTTGCTATGCTTGTGGACAAGATGCCAATATGAATTATGCTTATGGAGACGAAATTGTTGTAGTTCCTTATGTTAAGAATGAAATTGTTGCTATTGCACCCACACATGATAGTCCTATTATCTTTTTGAATTCTCCCAACTATCGGAGAACTTTGCTCTTATTAAGGATTACATTGATGGGACCATTGCACTTGATGATTTTGATGAATATAATATGCATGTGCTTACTGCTCCTACTTGCAATTATTATGAGAGAGGAACTACATCTCCACCTCTCTATGTTTCCAACACGATAAAATTGCAAGAAACTGCTTATGTTATGTATTGGCCTTTACTTGATGTGCACGAATTGTTCTTGTATGACATGCCAATGCATAGGAAGAGACTTAGATTTTGTCATTGCATGATATATGCTGCTTTGTGCTCACTACTAAATGCCAAATCATTGGTAATTAAAATTTGCTTTGATATACCTTGGGATCCGGGTGGATCCATTACTTGAGCACTTTACGCCTAGCTTAATGGCTTTAAAGAAAGCGCTGCCAGGGAGGCAACCCGAAAGTTTTAGAGAGTCTTTTTATTCTATTGAGTGCTTTCATAAAGTAAAAATATATAGAGGGGAACTTAAAACTTTTCAACAAAAGAGAAGCGATTGAAAGGTGATGCATTGGAGAAGTGAGGGTCAACCTTGAACACTTGTGTTCATGCTCATGGAAACAATGTCAATTTTTCATGGAAGTTTCTCACAAAAATAATTAACCCCTTGTACAAATCCATTGTATTATAAAAGTAATGTGCCAAGATTTTCCTTTAGGATGATTAGATTGCCTGTTGGTATGTGCGGTGCAAAAACAGAAACTTTGGCTATAGTGTGCGATTTTACATTTTTTACTAGAACATCGAAAGTTTCTGAAACTTTTTGCACAGTATTGCTATAAAAATTATTTATTTTTGTCGTAGTGTTTCAGAATTTTTGGATTTATAGAAGTATGGTAGATGTTCAGATTGCTACAGACTGTCCTGTTTAAGACAGATTCTGTTTTTGATCAAACTATCGATTTATAGCGGTGGTATAAGCCATGGAAAAGTTATGTTACAGTATCTACAATGAAAAAACAAAATCTAAATGGGTTTGCACCAGTACTTAAAGTAGTGATTTGCATTATTATACTAACAGATCTTACCGAGCTTTCTGTTGAGTTCTGTGTGGATGAAGTGGTCAAAGATCAAGGAGGTCTCGATATCAGGAGAAGGAGGAGAGACAAGAGTTCAAGCTTGGGGATGCCCAAGGCACCCCAATTAAATATCCAAGGAAACTCAAGCGTCTAAGCTTGGGGATTCCCCGGAAGGCATCCCATCTTTCTTCAACAAGTATTAGTATGTTTTCGTCTTTGTTTCATTCATGTGATATGTGTAAATCTTGGAGCATCTCTTGTGTTTAGTTTTCATTTTTCTTTTAGGCACCATGCTGGTCTGAGATAGTCCATGGTTGATTTATAGAATGCTCACTTATATCTTTTGAGTATGGCTTTATAGAATGCTTCATGTGCTTCACTTATATCATTTGAAGTTTGGATTGCCTCTTTCTCTTCACATAGAAAACCGTTGTTTGTAGAATGCTCTTTTGCTTCACTTATATTTATTAAGGCATGGTATTTTGTAGAAAGAATTAAACTATCATGATTCACTTATATATATTTAGAGAGTGAACAAGAATTGGTCAATTGCATGGCTAGTCATGAAATCCTACATAAAACTTATGGATCACTGAATATGATATGTTTGATTCCTTGCAATAGTTTTGCGATATAGAGATGGAATATGTGGGAGGTACTAGTAAATGGTTGTGGTTAGTAAGAATATTGGTGTTAAGGTTTGTGATTCCCGAAGCATGCACGTATAGTCTCTCATTATGCTATGATGTTGGAGCATGATTTATTATTGATTGCCTTCCTTATGAGTGGCGGTCGGGGACGAGCGATGGTCTTTTCCTACCAATCTATCCCCCTAGGGGCATGCGTAGTAGTACTTTGCTGCGAGGGCTAATAAACTTTTGCAATAAGTATATATGAGTTCTTTACGACTAATGTGAGTCCATGGATTATACGTGCTCTTACCTTTCTGCAATTTGCTAGCCTCTACGGTACCGTGCATTGCCCTTTCTCACCTTGAGAGTCGGTGCAAGCTTCGCCAATGCATCCAAACCCCGTGATATGATATGCTCTATCACATATAAGCCTTATTATATCTTCCTCAAAACAGCCACCATACCTACCTATTATGGCCTTTCCATAGCCATTCCAAGATATATTGCCATGCAACTTCCACCGCTTCCGTTTTGATGACCTGAGCATTCATTGTCATATTGCTTTGCATGATCATATAGCTGGCATAGTATTTGTGGCTCAGCCACCATTCATCATTTTTCGTACATGTTACGCTAGATCATTGCACATCCTGGTACACTGCCAGAGGCATTCATATAGAGTCATATTTTGTTATAGGTATCGAGTTGTAATATTGAGTTGTAAGTAAATAGAAGTGTGATGATCATCAATTTTCATTATTAGAGCATTGCCCCAGTGAGGAAAGTATGATGGAGACTACGATTCCCCCACAAGTCGGGATGAGACTTCGGACAATGAGATAAAAAAAGAAAAAGAAAAAAAGGAAAAGGAAAAAACAAAGAGAGAAGGGGCATGCTAGTTCCACACTTGTGCTTCAAAGTAGCACCATGTTTTTCATATAGAGTCTCCTATGTTGTCACTTTCATATACTAGTGGGAAATTTTCATTATAGGATTAGATGCAAACCCACTTAGTTTTCATGATGAGCTTTCATACACTTATAGCTCTTAGTGCATTCATTGCATGGCAATCCCTACTCATCGCATTGATATCAATTAATGGGCGTCTCCATAGCCCGTTGGTCAGCCGCGTCGATGTGAGACGTTCTTAGTTTTTGTCTTCTCTATATTTACCCCTATCATCATACTCTATTCCACCCGTAGTGCTATATCCATGGCTTGCGCTCATGTATTGCGTGAGGGTTGAAAAGGCCGAAGCGCGTTAAAAAGTATGAACCAATTGCTCGGCTTGTCATCGGGGTTGTGCATGATAAATACTTTGTGTTAAGAAGACATAGCATGACAAGACTATATGATTTTGTAGGGATAGCGTTATTTAGCATTGATATTTTGAAAGACATGATTGTTTGTTGGGATACTAGAGTATTGATGTCTTTATGTCAAATTATAGACTATTGCTTTGAATCACTCGTGTCTTAATACTCATGCCATGATTAGATATATGTATGTTCAAGATTATGCTAGGTAGCATTCCGCATAAAAAATTATCTTTTTTATCATTTACCTACTTGCGGACGAGCAGGAATTAAGCTTGGGGGTGCTGATACGTCTCCGTCGTATCTATAATTTTTTATTGTTTCATGCCAATATTATACAACTTTCACATACTTTTGGCAACAATTTATATGATTTATTGGACTAACCTATTGATCCAGTGCCCAGTGCCAGTTCCTGTTTTTTGCATTTTTTTTGTTTCGCAGAATATCCATATCAAATGAAGTCCAAATGCAATAAAATTTTACGGAGAATTATTTTGGAATAGATGTGATTTTTGGGACTTGGAATCAACGCAAACGGGGGCCCACAGTGACCACAAGACACCAGGGCGCGCCCCAGGGGCCAGGCGTGCCTAAGTGGGTTGTGCTCACCTCGTACGTCGGTTGGATCTCTACTTTGGGCGCAAGGAAGCTTATATCTGGAAAAAAATCGTGTTAAAATCTCAGCTCAATCAGAGTTACGGATCTCCGGGAATATAAGAAACGGTTTTCGGCTACATCTGGGGAATGCAAAACAGAAGAGAACAAAGGGATAGATCCAATCTTGGAGGGGCTCTCGCCCCTCCGCCGCCATGGAGGCCATGGACCAGAGGGGGAACTCTCCTCCCATCTAGGGGGAGGCCAAGGAAAAAGAAGAAGGAGGGGGCTCTCTCCCTCTCTCCCAGTGGCGCCGGAGTGCCGCCGGGCAAGGATCGTGACGGCGATCTACATCAACAATCTTGCTACCGTTAACACCAACTTTCTCCCCCTCTATGCAGTGGTGTAACACCTCTTCTCCCCACTGTAATCTCTACTTAAACATGGTGCTCAACTCCATATATTATTTCCCGATTATCTATGGTTATCCTCTGATGTTTGAGTACATCCGCTTTGTCATGTGGGTTAATCATGATCTTGGTTGGTATGATTGTATGTTTTATTTATGGTGCTATCCCATGGTGCCCTTCGTGTCGCGCAAACGGAGGAATTCCCGATGTAGGGTGTTGCAATATGTTCATGATTCGCTTATGGTGGGTGGCGTGAGTGATAGAAGCACATACCCGAGTAAGTGGGTTGTTGTGTATGGGAGTAAAGAGGACTTGATACTTAATGCTATGGTTGGGTTTCACGACGTTAATGATCTTTAGTAGTTGCGGATGCTTGCTAGAGTTCCAATCATAAGTGCATATGATCCAAGTAGAGAAAGTATGGTAGCTCATGCCTCTCCCTCGTATAAAATTGCAAGAATGATTACCGGTCTAGTTATCGATTACCTAGGACAAATGAATTTCTTGTTGACAAAAGCTATCTACTTTTATTGCCTTGCAATTTATTCGTAGTTTTATTCTCACAAAGTACTCATAGTTTTATTCTTGCAAAATAGTTTCATACTTGTTTTAGGTAAAGCAAACGTAAGTATGCGTAGAGTTGTATCAGTGGTCAATGGAACTTGAGGGAATATTTGTTCAACCTTTAGCTCCTCGTTGGGTTCGAAACTCTTATTTATCGAAGAAGGCTACAAACGATCCCCTATACTTTGGGTTATCATAGATCTTGCAAATTAAGAGAGAAAATACATTAGAATTGCATCATAAAGTGATATCACAAAAAAAAGAATTGCATCATAAAGTGGAATAATGACCAAAAACATTATAAATAACAGTAGGAAAACATGATGCAAAATGGACGTATCAGCAGCCACTCGGGTTTTGACCCATGTATCCCCCTCTCTCTCCCTAGACTATATATACCCCTTCATATGGATGAATTAGGGTTAGCAAAGTGATAGCTCACATATAGAGATTGAGTTTTTCTCATCCACTACCTCTCCCATAGAGATCAATGCGTCCATGTGTGAATATCCCCTAATGGATTCAAGACCCCTTCTAGGGAAGATCCTCTTGGATATCAAGCCCTCAATTCCTCCAAGGATTGGGATGAACTAGCTACCTATTTGCCCTCTTGTGTTGGATTTGGACCTTTGTATCCCTCTTATGTGTATGTGGATTTAGCAAATGTGTGATTGGATCTTTGTCAATTCAGTGTTCATCTTGTGTTCTTCTTGATTTGCTCCTTTCCCCACCTTCAAGTGTGAAAAGATCATGAACAAGGGATCCACCCTACATAATCTTGGATCAGAGCATAGGTTGATTTACATCCTGGAG
>NC_057799.1:204553310-204572436 GCF_018294505.1 Triticum aestivum
TGTTTTTGCCCAAATTAGAAAATCCGCACGAAATAGCCATACCAATTCTTTTACTTGTTGGTTTTGATGATGTTTTGTTCATTTTGATCAATGGATTTGAAGTGTTGCTAGTGGATATAGCTTCCCCCACCTTTTCATTCCCTTTCCACCATCAAATCCGCCCCAAAATTTCTTTTTCTTCACCACAATCCATGGCTTCTTCTTCATCCCCGCGCCCATGAAATCGCCAGACACTAGGCGACCGGCCTTTACCGGACGTCTGACAACTTTCGTCCAAAAAAACTTCCACCGGTTTGGCCAACTAACCAGGCTAGATCGAAACCCCAAGCCATCATCGAGGTGTCAGGCCCGACGAATGGTAACGCACCACTGTCTCCCCGCTCAAGATGTTAAATCAGATCAAGGAGCACTGAGTTGCACGCATCTAGATAGCGACATCAGATCGTACATGTAGCGAAAAGTACACTTTGTCAGATCAAGCCTGGAGCTCAAATTCGACAACCCCATATGGGAGTCACACGACATGTCTAGCCCCATGCTAAAACCCCAGAATGATGTTAGATCAGTTCTTAGAAAAGATGTTTGTGGGACTAATGTCAAATCGGATTGGAGCTGAAATTTCGCTCCCACACATCACCCATCTCGTGGAAACCATTGAGGAATTTCCCAATGAAGCACGCGTCGGTGAAAACAATGGATCTACATCCGCATTCGACGAAACAAACGGTTCCGGGCTAGTTCCTAGCCTAGGAAAGTGGGTCCATAACTTCACCCATGGTTGGAACAACTCGATCTGCCCAGGCGATAACCAGGCCGGATCCGAGGTCGACAAAATTCACATCTCGCACATCATATATTTCCACAAGAATTTCATACATGCCGACATATGGGATCTATCACTTATCATCCAGAAGACAGGCGAAACCGTTTGGCAATTCTAGTCTCGTTTTCTGTCAAAGAAAAACGATATACAGGACTGTAGTGACGTAACGTGATGCGGAGCATCCCATGGTCATCCCCATGGACCCACCATCGTCACCCAAAGCACCAAGAGGACCAATGCCAAGGGCTCGTACAAGAGTTATAGAAACCGAGGTGAACTCGCTCCTCTCCGAACTTACACATCCCACATATTAGACATGGCTACCACCTCAAGCGGGGCCGCTATGTGTGATCAAGTACCTTGAAAAAGGCCATGGACAAGACAGGTCATAGCGAGATGAACAAGACGAGGATCTACCAGCAAGCTACAAGCTCCGGACGTCCAACGGGACACCGGACGTCCGGCACGACGCACACTAGCCGGGCAGAAGATTCCCAGTCGAGGAACTCTAAAGTGGCTGGACGGCCGACAAGCACCGGACGTCCGACAAGCTCCAGTGACCGGACGACCGTCCTTCTCCAAAAATCCAACCCGTAATGTCTAGCAACAAAATGGTAGAAATTCGGCGCCGACTAGATGACCGATGTTCACCAGACATCCGACGCCGACCCAAAAGAGTGAAAACATCATAAGTATGACACCCACCGAACGCTTGGACCCTTGCGGGCCACCGGACGTTTGGTACCCATCTATGCGCAGCCACTCGGGTTTTGACCCATGTATCCCCCTCTCTCGACCTAGATTATATATACCCCTTCACTTGGATGAATTTGGGTTAGCAAAGTGATAGCTCACATCTAGAGATTGAGTTTTTATCATCCACTACCTTTCCCATGGAGATCAAGACCTCCATGTGAGAAGATCCCCTAGTGGATTCGAGACCCCTTCTAGGGAAGATCCTCTTGGATATGTGATAACCCACAAGTATAGGGGATCGTTTGTAGCCTTCTTTGATAGATAATAGTGTCGAACCCAACGAGGAGCTAAAGGTAGAACAAATATTCCCTCAAGTTCTATCAACCACCGATACAACTCTACGAACACTTGATGTTTGCTTTACCTAAAACAAGTATGAAACTATTTTGCAAGAATAAAACTACGAGTACTTTGCGAGATTAAAACTATGAATAAATTGCAAGGTAATAAAAGTAGATATCTTTTGTCAACAAGAAAGTCATTTGTCCCTAGGCAATCGATAACTAGACCGCTAATCATTCTTGCAATTTTATATGAGGGAGAGGCATGAGCTAACATACTTTCTCTACTTGGATCATATCCACTTATGATTGGAACTCTAGCAAGCATCCACAACTACTAAGATCATTAAGGTCGTGAAACCCAACCATAGCATTAAGTATCAAGTCCTCTTTACTCTCATATGCAACAACCCACTTATCTGTGTTTATGTTGATGTCACCCCCGTAACCGACAATAAGAGAATCATGAACATATTGCAACACCCTACCGCGAGGACCCCTCACATTTGCGCGAGACGAAGGGCACCGTAGGACAGCACCAAAAATAAAATAAACACTCATACTAACCAAGATCACGATTAGCCCACAGGACAAAATAGATCTACTCAAACATCATAGGATAACCATATATCATTGGGAAATGGTATATGGAGTTGAGCACCATGTTTAAGTAGAGATTACAGCAGGGGAAGGGGTGTTACACCGCTGCATAGAGGGGGAGAGAGAGTTGGTGTTGACGGTAGCAAGATTGTTGATGTAGATCGCCGTCATGATCCTTGCCCCGACGGCGTTCCGGCGCCACCGGGAGAGAGGGGGAGAGAGCCCCCCTCCTTCTTCTTCCTCCCCCCCCCCTAGCTGGGAGGAGAGTTCTCCCTCTGGTCCATGGCCTCCATGGAGGCGGAGGGGCGGGAGCCCCTCCCAGATTGGATCTCCCTCTCTATTCTCTTCTGTTTCGCGTTCCCCGTTTTCTGGCCCTTTACTGTTTCGTAAATTCCCGGAGATCCGTAACTCTGATTGCGCTGAAACTTTTACACGATTTTTTCCATAAATTAGCTTTCTTGCAACCGAAGAAGGGCCCCAACCGACTTACGGGGAGGGCACAAGACACCTGGGTGCGCCAGGGGGTGCCCGATGTGCCCTGGTGGGTTGTGGAGGCCGTGGCCCTCCGTTTACGTTGATTCCACCTCCCAAAATTCACAAATATTCCAAAATAATTCTCCGTAAATTTTTATTGCATTTGGACTTCATTTGATATGGATTTTCTGCAAACAAAAACATGCAACAAACATGAACTGGCACTGGGCACTGGATCAATAGGTTAGTCCAATAAATCATATAAAATGTTGCCAAAAGTATGTGAAAGTTGTATAATATTGGCATGAAACAATCAAAAATTATAGATACGACGGAGACGTGTCAATATGAAGCCCTCAATTCCTTTAAGGATTTGGATGACCTAGTTACCAATTTGCCCTCTTGTGTTGGATTTGGACCTTTGTATCCCTCTTATGTGTATGTGGATTTAGCACGTGTGTGATTGGATCTTTGTCAATTGAGTGCTCATCTTGTGTTCTTCTTGATTTGCTCCTTTCCCCACCTCCAAGTGTGAAATATCATGAACTAGGGCTCCATCCTACATCACAGAGGCCCTAGTGGATTCCCGCCTTAACATACGAGCATGGAAATCACCCAGTAGTGCCCGAGGACATTCAAAGCCCTCATCGATTTAATGACCAACTAGTGCACTATGGAGGATGCCTGGTTAGTCAAGCAATGGTGCCAGGGCCCAAACTCGGGCTTGACCTAGCTCCCAAGGGAAGGCAAGTGCCCACGCCACAACTGTAAAGATAAATACGGCGACACCGATGAACATGATGTATAGCTCCCACACAAGAAGAGCCGATGAGCGGCAACAATGGCAAATCACATATAGACATCATACTAGACCAACCTTTGATGATCCACTCGGCCATGTCAGATAAACCGGCTACCCATAGGAACAAAAGCTGTTGGATAATCAGGCAGGTAGCAAAAGTGGATTTAACTAAATACTGTGACCAGCCAAGCCGGGGGTCAGTCGTCAAGTTCATCTCTGGCATCATCCACCTGTTCGACATGCCACATAACATCACCACCGACAATGGTACCAACTTCACACATAGAATCTTTTAGGATTACTGCCACAGGCACCGCATCAAGGTTGATCATGCTTTGCTTGCAGGCCTGCAGTCAAACGGCCAAGCTGAGCGGGCCATCAACTTAACTCCGAGAGGACAGAAATCCCACTTGATGCCCTCTTGTGAGGCTGAAAAATGGGTGGAAGAGCTCTCGGTTGTCCTCTAGAGCCTACACACGACCCCAAACCAGTCGATGGGTTACACCCCATTCTTCATGGTCTACTGGGTCGAGGACATCCTCCCCAACGACATTGAGCATGACTCACCACACGACGCCAACTACTTTGAAGACCAGGAAGAGCTGGAGCGGCATGACTACTCAGAAAAACTAGAGAGGGCCAGAGAAATTCCGCTGGAGAGAACGGTTGTCTATCAGGAGAAATTTCGTCGGTATCTTTGTCAGCGAGTCCAAGGTCGGGTGTTCAACGTCAACAAACTTGTTCTACAACTAGCTGACGCCCCCATGGGAGGTATTCAATTCATGCTCCAACTAGTTACTCTAAAAGTCAGAACTGATGGAGAGAGGCGGGCAATATATTTCAACAGGAGGAACCCTTCATCATCCATCAAGTTCTGCAAGATGACAGATGTCACATCCTAGCTAGTTCATGCATTAGAGTGTTGCATCATGTCTACATTTCACAGAAACCTGAAATGGGGAATGCCAGAAACCCCCAGCACCCCCCCTGGAACAACTAGGGTTTACTAAAATTCTTTTCAATGAACCTGAAATGCCCTCCATAAATGTTCACCATCTTTGGTCTTGGCTAAAACCTCTGCCAAAAATGGTTTCATATTTTTGGAGGCCATTTTGGATTTTTGCACAAGCCATAAGTATTTGCATTTGGGCATTTTAAATGCTATAAATATTTTTAAATGCCCAAATAATTTTGAAAGTATTTTTAGGCTGTTGGGAATAATCTCAAAGGTGCCTCAGAATATTTTCAGGATTTTTCCAAATGAAATAGTATTTTTACTATTTCAAAACACAGTACAGAAATAATCAAAAAAGGAGAAAGAAAACAGAAAGCAGAAACTTACCTGGCAGCCCACCTGGCGGCCCAGCACTATGCTGGCCCGCGCCAGCGAGCTGCTTGCTCTCGCCAGAGCAGGCAGACAGGTGACGCGGCGAGCGCGAGCTCGCCACCGCGCCAGCTGCTTGCCGCCCTCGCCGCGGACGAGCTGGACGACCTTCCTCGACGCGCCCCGAGCCCCTGGACATCGTCACTCTCCCCCGTCGCCTCTCCCTCGCCCTTTCCCCACCATGGCCGACGCCGCCGCAGACACCTCACCGGAGTAACCGTGGCCACCGTCGACCTCGCGCCATTCCACTGTGTCCTACAGCTCTGCCGTCGCCCACTCCTTCGAGCAAGCCGAGCCCCGAGCGCTCGTTTGCCCCGAAGCTCCGCCACCGACCTCGCCTTCGCCGCTCCCCGTCGGAGATCCCCTCCGCCGTCGCCACTGCTACAGCTCGTCTCCGACCCCGCCGCCTGCTCCGTCGCAACCGCCGTGAGCATGGCCACCTTCCCATCCTCCCCTCTCTCTCTCTCTCGAGCTCTGTAGCCACCGCACGAAGCTCACCCGAACGCGCCGCCGTACGAGCTCGTCGCCGACGAGGCTCCGGCCATCCAACGGCCGCACCACCGTAGCCATTAGCTTCACCGCAACGCCAGGAACCCGTAGCGCCATCGCATGTCCCTCGCCGTGCTCTCTAGCTACGGTTTCAACCACGCCCGTACTCCGGCAGCCGCACGGCTCGTCGCCGGCATCGATTCCGGCGACCCCGAGCTCCACTACCACCACCAGTCGACGCGGTTCGCCCCCAGCTACACGTAGGTGCTCTCCGCCGTCCTTTTGGTCGCCGGAGGAGCAAACCCGCACACCACCGCCGCGTCTGGACGTCGCCGGCGGCTAAACGCCGGCGAGTCAGCGTGGTTTGACCACGGTTTGACCCCCCAGGGTCACTGACAAGTGGGGCCCGCCTGCTAATTAAATCTGGGTTAAAGTTAAAACTAATCCTAATTAACTAATTACCTAACCGTGACACTGACACAGGGGACCCACCCGTCAGGTTTGACCTGGACGACCCCGCTGACCCGCTGACGTCACACTGACGTCAGGCTGGCGCAATAAAACATTTACTGGAATTATTCTTATATTGGAAATTCCAGAAATTATCACAAACTTCAAAAAATCATAGAAAATAATCTATAGCTCAGAATGAAAAGATTTATATATGAAAAATGATCAGAAAAATCCATTCTATCCATCTGTACTGGTTTCATGCATGATTAAGCAAGTTAACCTACTGTTTTATACAGAACAAGATAAGGCATTATTATGGGCCATTTATGAACTTGGAATTTGAATCTTTGATTCAAATTAGTCCAAACCTTTCTGACCTTAGTTGCATTAGCCCAATACATCCATTTTGCCATGTCTCATGCATGCATCATATTGTTGTACTTGCTTGGTGTTGATTGTGCTTCGGTATGCTCATCGTGGTAGGTCCTGCCGCCGAGGATATTCACGGGTATCCAACTGAAGGGCAGTATCCCACCACCACTCTGTCAGGCAAGCAACCCATTGATCATTTCGATACAAACCCATCTTCTCGCTTCTGCTCTCGTTTACTGCATTAAGACAACGCGATTCAAACTGCTGTGTGTGTTGCGGTAGTTGAACCCATTTTCCTCTGCATGACCTATCATTGCCACAGTAACTAGATGAAACCCACTAGCATGTGTAGGAGTTGATTGAGCCATGTTGTGTTCCTACAATGCTATGCTTGCTATGCTTAGAGTTGTGTCAGGTCTGGCTCATCAGGGTGATGAACTGGAGTGAAAGTGTGTGTGTCGGTAAGGAGAGTAAAGTGTTGAATACGATTTGGTAAAGGTATCGATGGGAGGCCATGTAGGAGTACATGGTGGGTTGTTTCATTGAGACCGTCCCTAAGAACTGAGATCTGTATGCGTGATTTAAGATTCAGCTACTACCACACATTGGGCCCGAAACCAATGGACCCCCTCGGCTTCTTATTCACCCTTGTCCTCTGTCCAGGAGTTGCACGTAGTTTCTGGTGTTTGTAGTAAGCTGGAGGCCGTGGACAACGCTGACCAAGGGGTGGGCTGTGATGCGGTAGGCTCGTGGCACGGTGTACCGAGTCGCCCGTTTGGTGTCCGGGAACCCTGCACACATCGTTCGGGGCCGTATGTGGAAACCTCGGCCGGACTCCCTGCGGATGGAACCTGAATAGGCGATAAACCTGGACTAGAGACTCGAGTGTTTAGGTAGGCTGTGGCCGACACCCACGTTGGGCTTCCGCTTGAAGGTTGCCGAGTACACGTCGTGTAGCGACGATAAGTGGTGAGAGCGTGTGTGACGAAGTACACCCCTGCAGGGTATGAAACTATTCGAATAGCCGCGTCCGCGGTAAAGGACTACTTGGTCGCTTATGCAGTTCATAGACAAGTAAATGGATACTACTAAAAGCCTCAAGATAAGTGTGAGTACCGCGGATGGCCCTCTCGTTGGATGACGAGGGAGGATCCACGGTGGAGTATTGAGTTGGTGATTAGTGGACTCGTGTGAGAAAACTATTTCACAAGTGGTGTATCGTAGGATAGCTTAGCCAAGAGTCAAAGCTGGCTTGCTGCAATAACCCCACTACCTTCTTGAGAATGAACATGTATAGTAGGATCTGTTGTAAGACTTGCTGAGTACCTTTCTACTCATGTTGCTTTAATTACTGTTTTCAGACGACAACACCGCCCCTTCTGACGGGTTCTACGTAGAACTCGACGACGACGAGTGACTTGCCACCCAGGTGGTGATCTAGGCTTGTGAAGGGCCTATGTAGATAGACAGGCTTCGTCAAGCCTTCTTTCTTCTAGTGTCTGTACCCAGACAGTTTGCTTCCGCATGTGCTTGTATGATTGTATGACTTGAGTGTTGGGTCATGCGACCCCTATCTGTATGAACAAGTTATGTAAGGCTCTCCGGAGCCCCTTAAATACAGTACTTGAGTTGTAGAGTTTTGTTGTGATGCCATGTTGTATTCGCGCATATCGAGCATATTGTGTGTATGTTTGGAATGCTTGGTATGTGTGGGATCCGACAATCTAGTTGTCTATCTTTAGCAGCCTCTCTTATGGGGAAATGTAGTCTGGTGCCTCCTTGAGCCATAGTAGTCCGCTACAGCCCGGTTCACCGGAGTCCTGCTAGCCCAGCACTACTGCTCTGGACACTTGACTGGCCGGCATGTGAGTCATATCGTTCCTGTGTCTGTCCCTTCGGGGAAATGTCACACGGTGACATCCGGAGTCCTGCCTAGCCTGCTACAGCCCGGGTTCCCGGAGTCCTGTTAGCCCAGTGCTACAGCCCGGATTCACACGCTGCTGACCGACATGTTCGATGTTGATTCATGTATGCCTGTCCCCATACGTTAGTGCCGCTTTGGGTTCACGACTAGCCATGTCAGCCCGGGTTCTCTGTCATATGGATGCTAGCGACATTGTCATATACGTGAGCCAAAAGGCGCAAACGGTCCCGGGCCATGGTAAGGCGACACCCGTGGGAGTACCGTGCGTGAGGCCGCAATGTGATATGAGGTGTTACAGGCTAGATCGGTGTGACTTGGAATCGGGGTCCTGACAACAGAACTAGCTTCAGAATCTAGAATCCAGCTACATCTACTCCAACTTGTGGAACATACCCCTGCTATGCCTCTTTTATACTTAATTTCTTTAGGGCATCTACAACGCATAGACGCTTGTTGAGGCGCTTAAAGAAAAGAAACGAAGATGTTTTGAAATGGAACACACAGATTCCATACCTCATATGGCACAATGATGACCCACAAGTATAGGGGATCGCAACAGTTTTCGAGGGTAGAGAATTCAACCCAAATTTATTGATTCGACACAAGGGGAGCCAAAGAATATTCTCAAGTATTAGCAGTTGAGTTGTCAATTTAACCACACCTGGATAACTTAGTATCTGCAACAAAGTATTTAGTAGCAAAGTAATATGAAAGTAACGGTAACAGTGGCAAAAGTAACAGTGATAGTTTTGTAGTGATTGTAATGGCAGCAACGGAAAAGTAAATAAGCGTAGAACAATATGTGAAAAGCTCGTAGGCATTGGATCGGTGATGGAGAATTATGCCGGATGCGATTATTCATGCAACAATTATAACATAGGGTGACACAGAACTAGCTCCAATTCATCAATGTAATGTAGGCATGTATTCCGAATATAGTCATACGTGCTTATGGAAAAGAACTTGCATGACATCTTTTGTCCTACCCTCCCGTGGCAGCGAGGTCCTAATGGAAACTAAGGGATATTAAGGCCTCCTTTTAATATAGTACCGGACCAAAGCATTAACACATAGTGAATACATGAACTCCTCAAACTACGGTCATCACCGGGAGTGGTCCCGATTATTGTCACTTCGGGGTTGCCGGATCATAACACATAGTAGGTGACTATAGACTTGCAAGATAGGATCAAGAACTCACATATATTCATGAAAACATAATAGGTTCAGATCTGAAATCATGGCACTCGGGCCCTATTGACAAGCATTGAGCATAGCAAAGTCATAGCAACATCAATCTCAGAACATAGTGGATACTAGGGATCAAACCCTAACAAAACTAACTCGATTACATGATAAATCTCATCCAACCCATCACCGTCCAGCAAGCCTACGATGGAATTACTCACGCACGGCGGTGAGCATCATGAAATTGGTGATGGAGGATGGTTGATGATGACGATGGCGACGGATTCCCCTCTCTGGAGCCCCGAACGGACTCCAGATCAGCCCTCCAGAGAGAGATTAGGGCTTGGTGGCGGCTCCGTATCGTAAAACGCAATGAATCCTTCTCTCTGATTTTTTCTCCCCGAACACGAATATATAGAGTTCGAGTTGAGGTTGGTGGAGCTCCAGGGGGGCCATGAGGCAGGGGGCACGCCCCCCACCCTCGTGGACAGGGTGTGGGCCCCCTGGCCTTGATTCTTTTGCCGGTATTTTTTATTATTTCCAGAAATAATCTCCGTGAAGTTTCAGGTCATTCCGAGAACTTTTATTTCTGCACAAAAATAACACCATGGCAATTCTGCTGAAAACAGCGTCAGTCCGGGTTAGTTCCATTCAAACCATGCAAGTTAGAGTCCAAAACAAGGGCAAAAGTGTTTGGAAAAGTAGATACGACGGAGACGTATCAACTCCCCCAAGCTTAAACCTTTGTTTGTCCTCAAGCAACTCAGTTGATAAACTGAAAGTGATAAAGAAAAACTTTTACAAACTCTGTTTTCTCTTGTTGTTGTAAATATGTAAAGCCAGCATTCAAGTTTTCAGCAAAGATTATGCCTAACCATATTCACAATAACACTTAGGTCTCATGTTTACTCATGTCAATGGCATAATCAACTAGCGAGAAATAATACTAAATCTCGGATGACAACACTTTCTCAAATAATCATGATATGATATAACAAGATGGTATCTCGCTAGCCCTTTCTGAGACCGCAAAACATAAATGCAGAGCACCTTTAAAGATCAAGGACTGACTAAACATTGTAATTGATGGTAAAAGAGATCCAGTCATAGTCATACTCAATATAAATTAATAGTAATGGATGCAAATGACAGCGGTGCTCTCCAGCTGGTGCTTTTTAATAAGAGGGTGATGACTCAACATAAAAGTAAATAGATAGGCCCTTCGCAGAGGGAAGCAGGGATTTGTAGAGGTGCCAGAGCTCGGTTTTTTGAAATAGGGATAAATAATATTTTGAGCGGCATACTTTCATTGTCAACATAACAACCGAGAGATCTCGATATCTTCCATGCTACTCACATTATAGGCGGTTCCCAAACAGAATGGTAAAGTTTATACTCCCCCTCCACCAACAAGCATCAATCCATGGCTTGCTCGAAACAACGAGTGCCTCCAACTAACAAGAGTCCCGAGGGAGTTTTGTTTGCAATTATTTTGATTTGATTTGCATAAAGCATGGGACTGGGCATCCCACTAACCAGCCATTTTCTCGTGAGTGAGGAGCGGAGTCCACTCCTCTTGAGAATAACCCGCCTAGCATGGAAGATACAGACAACCCTAGTTGATACATGAGCTATTCGAGCATGCAAAACAGAATTTCATTTGAAGGTTTAGAGTTTGGCACATACAAATTTACTTGGAACGGCAGGTAGATACCTCATATAGGAAGGTATGGTGGACTCATATGGAATAACTTTGGGGTTTAAGGGATTGGATGCACAAGCAGTATTCCCGCTTAGTACAAATGAAGGCTAGAAAAAGACTGGGAAGCGACCAACTAGAGAGCGACAACAGTCATGAACATGCATTAAAATTAATAAACATTGAGTGCAAGTATGAGTAGGATATAATCCACCATGAACATAAATATCGTGAAGGCTATGTTGATTTTGTTTCAACTACATGCGTGAACATGTGCCAAGTCCAGTCACTTGAATCATTCAAAGGAGGATACCACCCCATCATACCACATTACAACCATTTTAATAGCATGTTGACACGCAAGGTAAACCATTATAAACTCCTAGCTAATTAAGCATGGCATAAGCAACTATAATCTCTAATTGTCATTGCAAACGTGTTTATTCATAATAGGCTGAATCAGGAATGATGAACTAATCATATTTACAAAAACAAGAGAGGTCGAGTTCATACCAGCTTCTCTCATCTCAAGCAGTCCATCATATATCGTCATAATTGCCTTTCACTTGCACGACCGAACGATGTGAATAATAATAATAGTGCATGTGCATTGGACTAAGCTGGAATTTGCAGGCATTCAATAAACAGGAGAAGACAAGGCAATATGGGCTCTTGGTTAAATCAACAATAATGCATATGAGAGCCACTTTAACATTTTCATTATGGTCTTCTCCTCTCGGCCCCCAAAGAAAAGAAAAGAAATAAAACTATTTACACGGGAAAGCTCCCAACAAGCAAAAAGAAGAACGAGAAATCTTTTTGGCTTTTCTTTTAATTATTACTACTACATGCATGGAAAGTAAACTAGCTAAAAGCTACAACTATTTTTTTTTGTTTTTCTTAAGGTTTTTCAAACACACAAGAAGAAAGCATAAAAAGGGAAATAAACTAGCATGGATAATACAATGAAAAAGTATGAGCACCGACAACTAGCATGAGTGTGTGAACATGAATGTAATGTCGGTGAGAAATACGTACTCCCCCAAGCTTAGGCTTTTGGCCTAAGTTGGTCTATGCCCATGGATCAAAGTTGTAGTTGGGGTCGTACTGAGAAGGAGCCTCGATTGCCACTGGTTGGCAATCTCCTCTGGATACCACTGGTAAACAGACTATCGTGAAGGTTCAAATTGTGGTTTCGGCTCTGGCTTTGTAGCTGATGTGGGGTTTCGATAGGCGTGAATGGCCTCCAGCGGAACCAGGTACTCGCCTGCAGATTAGTCAAACAAGGAAGGGGCAGGCAAAGTAATAGTCTCAGGGTGATTTTTATCAAATATCAGTCTATAATTAAGCTCCTTTGTCTTGTTCTTAACAATGAAATCATGTGCAACCATACTCTTGTAGTCTAGAAAAATAGGAGGGAACAACTTTTCTTCTGTCTCATAATGCCTAATAGGTATGTTAAAGTATGTAGCGAGGCGCGAGGCGAAGATGCCTCCCAAGATGGGGCCTTTAGTACGGTTAAGATTTAACCGCTTTGCAACAATAGCGCCCATACTAAATGTGTCGTCGCGAAACATGGCATGGCACAAAAGAACAATATCAGGGGCACTTAGGTTGCCACAGTTTCCGCGACCAATCAAGCATCTACTAGCAAAAATTGCAAAGTAACGTAGGACAGGAAAATGTATGCTAGTAATTCTTGCATGGGAAACCTTCCTAGTTTCCCCTACAGCAATTGTATCAATAAACCCCTCCACATCGTTACGATGTGGTTCCTCTACGCTGCCCGAAAAGGGCAATTTGCAAACCTCACAAAATTCAGAGAGGGGCATCTCCTTATACTCATCATATAAATAGAAATCCACCGAAGGTGGTGACCTTCTAGCATGGAAATGAAAATTTTGCACAAAGATATTAGTGAGTAAGAGATACTGTTTGCGTTGGTCGCGGAGGAAGTCGGTGAGGCCTGCATTCTCAGCCAACTCATAAAAATCATCATAAATCCCGGTTGCTCTCAAGAAATCATCACAAGGCCATTCACACGGCCGAACCTCCGCGGTGCGAGGGAGATTATATTTGGGCCTCTCTTCTTCTTCACTTTGCTTATCCTTCGAGCTTCGGCTCGAAGAGCCCCTCAAAAATCTCTTCATCATTTTTTGAAAATTTCTGAAATTATTAGTAACTTCAAATAAAAGTGAACCAAACTCAACAAAATTGATAGCAACTACTCCCACAAGTGCCTAGAGACTATATCATGCATTAGAACTACTTGAGACCATATAAATTTGACATGCAAGCTCAAGAACAGGATCACCTAAGCATCAAAAATTTGCAATGAATAAAGCACTAGAACAAAAACTAATTGGACCATTGGAGGAGTCACATACCGAAGAACAATCCCCCAAAGCAGTTTTGTGAGTGGAGCTTTGAGTTAGGAGATCGAAAATCGCAGCAAAATGAGCTAGAACTCGTGCTTGAGCTGGTTAGTGATTTTTTTGGGAGGAAGAAGGAGTGTGTGGTGGCTGGAATGAGTGGAGGGGAGCCACCATGGGCCCACGAGGCAGGGGGCGCGCCCTGGACCCTTGTGGCCAGGTCCTTGCTCCCCTTGATGTGTTCTCAGTGCCAGATATTCTCAAATATTCTAGAAAAAATCATATTTCATTTTCAGGGCATTTGGAGAACTTTTATTTTCGGGGTATTTTTTTATTGCACGGATAATTCAGAAAACTGACAGAAAATACTATTTTTGCTTTATTTAATCTAAATAACAGAAAGTAAAAGGAGGGTACAGAAGGTTGTGCTTTCTAACTTCATCCATCTCATGCTCATCAAAAGGAATCCACTAACAAGGTTGATCAAGTCTTGTTAACAAACTCATTCCGAATAACATGGAACCGGAGAGTTTTCGAATAGCACTAGGTTACCTCAACGGGGATATGTGCATCCCCAGTAATAAGAATATCATAACTCTTTTCGACAGTAGGAAGAGGAAATTCAAAACCTCCAATAGTAATCGATGGAATTTTTCCAATAGAATTGATACTATGGACTTGAGGTTGTTTCCTCGGAAAGTGTACCGTATGCTCATTACCATTAACATGAAAAGTGACATTGCCTTTATTGCAATCAATAACAGCCCCTGCAGTATTCAAAAAGGGTCTTCCAAGAATAATAGACATACTATCGTCCTCGGAAATATCAAGAATAACAAAGTCCGTTAAAATAGTAACGTTTGCAACCATAGTTCTCTTTCTTTACCATGCTTCCTAGCAACAAAGTCTCTCTTATCATAACGTTGATTCGTTGATTGTGGGTTATCAAGATCAACAGCAGGTTCAATTTCTACATCTTTGTTATTACTAGGTTGAGCATCAACATGAACATCATCATTAACATTATCACTAGGTTCATGTTCATCACCAGATTGTGTTTCAGCATCAGAAATAGTATATATCATTGGGATTCTCAGGTGTGTCAATAACAGGTTCACTAGAAGCATGCAAAGTCCTATCATTTTTCTTTTTCTTCCTTTTAGAAGGACTAGGTGTATCAATATTATTTCTCTGAGAATCCTGCTCAATTCTCTTAGGGTGGCCCTCAGGATACAAAGGTTCCAGAGTCACTTTACCTCCTCTAGTTGCAACTCTAACAGCAAAGTCATTATTCTTACTATTCAATTCATTGAGCAAATCATTATGAGCTTTAAGTACTTGTTCTACTCGAGTGGTAACCATAGAAGCATGTTTACTAATGAGTTTAAGTTCACATTTAACTCTAGACATATAATCACTCAAGTGTTCAATCATATGAGCATTGCGTTTTAATTGTCTACCAAAATAAGCATTGAAATCTTCTTGCTTAACCATAAAATTAGCAAACTCATCTAGGCATTGGCTAGCAAACTTAGTAGGTGGGATTTCAGATTTATCATATCTATAGAGGGAATTTACCTTTACTACCTGTGTCGGGTTATCAAGACAATGTATTTCTTTGATAGGTGGTAAATTAAGACCATGTATTTCTTCAACAGGAGGTAAATTCTTAACGTCTTCAACTTTAATACCTTTTTCTTTCATAGATTTCTTTGCCTCTTGCATATCTTCAGGACTGAGAAATAGAACACCCCTTTTCTTCGGAGTTGGCTTACGAGTTGGTTCAGGAAGTGTCCAATTATTTTCATTAGTCAACATATTATTCAATAGTAATTCAGCTTGATCAACTGTTCTTTCCGTGAAAACACAACCAGCACAACTATCCAGGTGGTCTCTGGAAGCATCGGTTAGTCCATTATAAAAGATATCAAGTATTTCATTTTTCTTGAGAGGATGATCAGGCAAAGCATTAAGTAATTGGAGAAGCCTCCCCCAAGCTTGTGGAAGACTCTCTTCTTCAATTTGCACAAAATTATATATTTCCCTTAAAGCAGCTTGTTTCTTATGAGCAGGGAAATATTTAGCAGAGAAGTAATAAATCATATCCTGGGGACTACGCACACAACCAGGATCAAGAGAATTAAACCATGTTTTAGCATCACCCTTTAATGAGAACGGAAATAATTTAAGGATATAGTAGTAGCGAGTTTTCTCATCATTAGTGAACAGGGTGGCTATATCATTTAATTTAGTAAGATGCGCCACAACAGTTTCAGATTCATAGCCATAGAAAGGATCAGATTCAAGTAGAGTAATTATCTAGGCAACAGAGAAATCATAATCCTTATCAGTAACAAAGATAGGTGAAGTAGCATAAGCAGGATCATATTTCATTCTAGCATTCAGAGTTTTTTCTTTCAGCTTAGCTAATAATTTCTTAAGATCACTTCTAGCATTGCAAGCAAGAAAGTCTCTAGCAGTTTCTTCAACCATAACATAACCCTCAAGCACAACAGGCAATTCATATCTAGGGGGAGAATCTTCATCATCACTTTCATCAATATTATCAGTTTCAGTAATTTCATTCTCTCTAGCCCTAGCAAGTTGTTCATCAAGAAATTCACCAAGTGGCACAGTAGTACCAAGCATAGAAGTAGTTTCGTCATAAGTATCATGCATAGCAGAAGTGGCATCATCAATAACATGCGATATATCAGAATTAATAGCAGAAGCAGGTTTAGGTGTCGCAAGTTTACTCAAAACAGAAGGTGAATCAAGTGCAGAGCTAGATGGCAGTTCCTTACCTCCCCTCGTAGTTGAGGGATACATTTTGGTTTTCTCGTCTTTCAAGTTCTTCATAGTGACCAGCAGATATAAATCCCAAGTGACTCAAAGAATAGAGCTATGCTCCCTGGCAACGGCGCCAGAAAATAGTCTTGATGACCCACAAGTATAGGGGATCGCAACAATTTTCAAGGGTAGAGTATTCAACCCAAATTTATTGATTCGACACAAGGGGAGCCAAAGAATATTCTCAAGTATTAGCAGTTGAGTTGTCAATTCAACCACACCTGGATAACTTAGTATCTGCAGCAAAGTATTTAGTAGCAAAGTAATATGGAAGTAACGGTAACGGTGACAAAAGTAACAGTGATAGTTTTGTAGTGATTGTAATGGCAGCAACGGAAAAGTAAATAAGCAAAGAACAATATGTGAAAAGCTCGTAGGCATTGGATTGGTGATGGAGAATTATGCCAGATGCGATTATTCATGCAACAGTTATAACATAGGGTGACACATAACTAGCTCCAATTCATCAATGTAATGTAGGCATGTATTCCGAATATAGTCATACGTGCTTATGGAAAAGAACTTGCATGACATCTTTTGTCCTACCCTCCCGTGGCAGCGGGGTCCTAATGCAAACTAAGAGATATTAAGGCCTCCTTTTAATAGAGTACCGAACCAAAGCATTAACACATAGTGAATACACGAACTCCTCAAACTACGGTCATCACCGGGAGTGGTCCCGATTATTGTCACTTCGGGGTTGCCGGATCATAACACATAGTAGGTGACTATAGACTTGCAAGATAGGATCAAGAACTCACATATATTCATGAAAACATAATAGGTTCAGATCTGAAATCATGGCACTCGGGCCCTAGTGACAAGCATTAAGCATAGCAAAGTCATAGCAACATCAATCTCAGAACATAGTGGATACTAGGGATCAAACCCTAACAAAACTAACTCGGTTACATCATAAATCTCATCCAACCCATCACCGTCCAGCAAGCCTACGACGGAATTACTCACGCACGGCGGTGAGCATCATGAAATTGGTGATGGAGGATGGTTGATGATGACGATGGCGACGGATTCCCCTCTCCGGAGCCCCGAAATACTCCAGATCAGCCCTCCCGAGAGAGATTAGGGCTTAGCGGCGGCTCCGTATCGTAAAACGCGATGAATCCTTCTCTTTGATTTTTTTATCCCCGAACACGAATATATAGAGTTGGAGTTGAGGTCGGTGGAGCTCCAGGGGGGGCCCACGAGGCAGGGGGCGCGCCCAGGGGGCAGGCGCGCCCCCACCCTCATGGACAGGGTGTGGGCCCCCTGGCCTTGATTCTTTCGCCAGTATTTTTTGTTGTTTCCAAAAATAATCTCCGTGAAGTTTCAGGTCATTCCGAGAACTTTTATTTCTGCACAAAAATAACACCATGGCAATTCTGCTGAAAACAGCGTCAGTCCGGGTTAGTTCCATTCAAATCATGCAAGTTAGAGTCCAAAACAAGGGCAAAAGTGTTTGGAAAAGTAGATACGACGGAGACGTATCACACAACATCAACACTGTCTCTCAAGACACTTACATCATCAGAGAGCGCCTCGGTCCATAGTTGTCTAATAGCCAAACCACTAGCCCACAAATTAGCCAACGAGTGAGCTAGCTTATTACAATCCCGCGTGGCAAAAATAAAACTACAACTATTGAAGTTCTGACGAGCAAATAATTTAATCTCTTTAAAGAGAGTTCCTTCGGGCGCGAGGTCATACTCATTTGCTTGTAGAGCTCGGACCAACCTCTGACAATTAGTCTCAAATTGCACATTCATCATACCCTAGTTTGTTGTTGCGTGTAAAGCCTGTGTGCAAGCCATTGCTTCTGCCTGGATAACATTGCCAACGTACTTCAGGTTCCCAACTCCTGAGCCCATCACATCCCCATGCCAATCACGTATCACAAAAAGCCGTTCTCCATTGTTATTCTGTGCATTGAAAGCTCCATTGGCATTGATTTTCAGGATGCCACCTGTAGGTCGCTTCCATGTTTGTACCTCTTTGGCTATTGTCTTGTGACGCTCGGATAATTAAGCTACAGTAACCCTCTCCTAATGATGCCATGTCACCGCTGTCACTGTAGTTAATCTCGTGATGGTTGAAAAAACGATTCAAATTCAAATTTAAAATAAAGACAAACAACAAAAGTTTTCAAATATTAAAACTAAAATGTTCGGTTGGTGCCAAATAATGCATAGGTAATTATCGTCAAAAACCACACCTTTATAAAATGTTTAAGTAAACTAAAATAAATAAAACAGTAGCTAAAACAATTAAATAAATGCCTTTTGAATTTTATAAAATATTAAACTATTTTAATTTGGGTTGAGAATTAATGTGGCAATAGTATATTTAAAAGTATTAATTTAAGTGCTAGTGATAATTTTTATAAAACTAAAATAAAAGAAAACTAAAAGTAAAACAGTAAAAGAAAAATAAATAAAAAGAAAAGAAACAAAACAGAAAAATAACTAACAAAAAAGAGAGGAGAAAATAACCCTCGGGCTCCGGCCCAGCAGGCCTGCAGCCCAACCGGGCCACCAGGCCGGCCACTCCCCATATCCCCCTCTCACCCGAAACCCTAACCCCCCACGCACACCACTCCCCCACTCGCGCCCCCACTCTCCCCCTCCCTCCCCCGATCCAGATCGGATCGGGCTCGACGCCG
>NC_057799.1:204573109-204597222 GCF_018294505.1 Triticum aestivum
CCACGCCCACGCCCGCGCCGCACATGCGCGCCGCGCCCGCGCCCGCCTGTGGCCCCTGGGCCACTGCCAGGTGGGGCCCCGCGCCCCTGAGCCACTGCCCCTGGGCCCGAACCCCCTATGGGCCACAGACAGGTGGGCCCCGCGCCTAGAACGTAATTTAAAAAAGGGAATTAAAAAGAATAATAATATATAACTAAATAAATAAATAAAGAAAATAAAAATAAAAGTAAAAATAAAAATAAAATAATTAATTAATTAGTTTAATTAATAGTTAATTAACCCTAATTACCCTAATCAGTCTATGACATGTGGGACCCACGTGTCAGATGACTGCTGATGTCAGCATGATGTCATGCTGATGTCATCGCAACACTGTTTCGGATAATGTATATATTAAATAATTAAATAAATTCCAGAAATTAATAAATTATTTTAAAATCAATATAAAATAAACCGTTGCTCAGATGAAAATACTTTGTACATGAAAGTTGCTCAGAACGACGAGACGAATCCGGATACGCAGCCCGTTCGTCCACCACACATCCCTAGCATAGCAAACAGGCAACTTTCCCCCTCCGGTTCGTCTGTCCGAAAACGCGGGACACCGGGGATACTTTCCCGGATGTTTTCCCCCTTCGCCGGTATCACCTACCACTATGTTAGGTCACCCCTAGCACCGCATATTGCCGTGTCTTGCTTTGTGTTACATTTGATTGCTCTGTTATTTATTGTGTTCCCCCTTCGTTACTTCTTTTCGGTAGACTCTGAGACCGGTGCCGATGTCTGTGTGTTCGACTACACCGAAGATGACCCCTCCTTCTTGCCAGAGCAACCAGGCAAGCCCCCCCCCCCCTTGATCACCAGATATCGCCTACTCTACTCTCTACTGCTTGCATTAGAGTAGTGTAGCATGTTACTGCTTTCGGTTAATCCTATTCTGTTGCATAGCCTGTCATTGTTGCTACAGTTGTTTCCCTTACCTGCTATCCTACTGCTTAGTATAGGATGCTAGTTTTCCATCAGTGGCCCTACATTCTTGTTCGTCTGCTGTGCTATACTATCGGGCCGTGATCACCTGGGCGGTGATCACGGGTATATACTTATATACTATATACATGACACATGTGGTGACTAAAGTCGGGTCGGCTCGTTGAGTACCCGCAAGTGCTACTGATGAGGGGGCTGAAAGGACAGGTGGCTCCATCCCGGTAGAGGTGGGCCTGGGTTCCCGACGGCCCTCGACTGTTACTTTGTGGTGGAGCGACAGGGCAGGTTGAGACTACCTAGGAGAGAGGTGGGCCTGGCCCTGGTCGGCGTTCGCGGATACTTAACACGCTTAACGAGATCTTGGTATTTGATCTGAGCCTGGCCATTTGGTCTATACGCACTAACCAACTACGCGGGAACAGTTATGGGCACTCGACATCGTGGTATCAGCCGAAGCTCTTTTTAACGTCAGTGACTGAGTGGCGCGCGCCGCATTGGACCGTAAGCTCGCGCTTGTATTAAGGGGGCTAGGTCTGCTTCCGGCCGCGTACGCAACGTGCAGGTGTGCAATGGGCGATGGGCCCAGACCCCTGCGCGCATAGGTTTTAGACCGGCGTGCTGACCTCTCTATTGAGCCTAGGTGGGGCTGCGACGTGTTGATCTTCCGAGGCCGGGCATGACCCAGAAAAGTGTGTCCGGCCAAATGGGATCGAGCGTGTTGGGATATGTGGTGCACCCCTGCAGGGAAGTTTATCTATTCGAATAGTCGTGTCCCTCGGTAAAAGGACGACCCGGAGTTGTACCTTGAACTTATGACAACTAGAACTGGATACTTAATAAAACACACCCTTCCAAGTGCCAGATACAACCCGGTGATCGCTCTCTAACAGGGCGACGAGGAGGGGATCGCCGGGTAGGATTATGCTATGCGATGCTACTTGGAGGACTTCAATCTACTCTCTTCTACATGCTGCAAGATGGAGATGGCCAGAAGCGTAGTCTTCGACAGGACTAGCTATCCCCCCCTTATTCTGGCATTCTGCAGTTCAGTCCACCGATATGGTCCTTTACACATATACCCATGCATATGTAGTGTAGCTCTTTGCTTGCGAGTACTTTGGATGAGTACTCACGGTTGCTTTTCTCCCTCTTTTCCCCTTTCTATACCTGGTTGTCGCAACCAGATGCTGGAGTCCAGGAGCTAGAGATCCCGAGGATGTTTCTACATGGAGTTCGGCTTCGAGGAGTAGTTAGGAGGTCCCCGGCAGGAGGCCTTGCCTTTTCGATCGTTGCTACTTTTGTGCTAGCCTTCTTAAGGCAAACTTGTTTAACTTATGTCTGTACTCAGATAGTGTTGCTTCCGTTGACTCATCTATGATCGAGCACTTGTATTCGAGCCCTCGAGGCCCCTGGCTTGTATTATGATGCTTGTATGACTTAGTTATGTTGTAGAGTTGTGTTGTGATATCTTCCCGTGAGTCCCTGATCTTGATCGTACACATTTGCGTGCATGATTAGTGTACGGTCAAATCGGGGGCGTCACATGTCTGCCCCTTCTGCTTTGTGCACAACAAGATAGATTCAGAGGTCCAATACCTGATGTTTCCTTCGAACTCCTCGGCATGGCCTGTTTTCTCTCAGCGTTTATCTTATTTCGGCAGCTCCATCAGCACCAAAGCATGCATGTTATAAGCACGCATTTCTCCTAAGGGAGCTCCATATTTTATGCACAAACTCCATGGCGTTCATGCATTCAGACAACTGACTACGTAGTTCCTCCAGTTGCATGCATCGCCATACTTTTTTCACTTCCTTGCATTTCAGGAGTAAATGGGCACCATCCTCATCCAATCCGCGGAAACAAACTCACCGAATTTCACATTTGATTCCTCTCCGGTTTAGGGTAAGTAGCAGTGGTAAGCTACTATGTGCTAGACGCCATACAAATTGCTGGTGTTGGGGAACGTAGTAATTTCAAAAAAATTCCTACGCACACGCAAGATCATGGTGATGCATAGCAACGAGAGGGGAGAGTGTTGTCCACGTACCCTCGTAGACCGACAGCGGAAGCGTTATCACAACGCGGTTGATGTAGTCATACGTCTTCACGATCCGACCGATCAAGTACCGAACGCACGGCACCTCCGAGTTCTACACACGTTCAGCTCGATGACGTCCCTCGAACTCCGATCCAGCCGAGTGTTGAGGAAGAGTTTCGTCAGCACGACGGCGTGGTGACGATGATGATGTTCCACCGACGCAGGGATTCGCCTAAGCTCTGCAACGATATTATCGAGGTGTAATTTGGTGGAGGGGGGCACCGCACACGGCTAAGAGATCTCAAGGATCAATTGTTGTGTCTATGGGGTGCCCCCCTGCCCCCGTATATAAAGGATGGAGGAGGGGAGGCCGGCCAGCCCCTGGGGCGCGCCAGAAGGTTGGAGTCCTACTAGGACTCCCTAGTCCTAGTAGGATTCCTCCTCCCACATGGAATAGGAAAAGGGAAGGAAAAAAGAGAAGGAAGGAAGGAGGCGCCCCCTTTCCCTAGTCCAATTCGGACCAGACCAAGGGGAGGGGCGCAGCCACCTTTTGAGGCCTTTCTCTCCTTTCCCGTATGGCCCATTAAGGCCCAATACGAATTCCCGTAACTCTCCGGTACTCCGAAAAATACCCGAATCATTCGGAACCTTTCCGAAGTCCGAATATAGTCGTCCAATATATCGATTTTTACGTCTCTACCATTTCGAGACTCCTCGTCATATCCCCGATCTCATCCGGGACTCCGAACTCTTTCGGTACATCAAAACTCAATAAAACTGTCATCGTAACGTTAAGCGTGCGGACCCTACGGGTTCGAGAACTATGTAGACATGACCGAGACACGTCTCCGGTCAATAACCAATAGCGGGACCTGGATGCCCATATTGGCTCCCACATATTCTACGAAGCTCTTTATCGGTCAGACCGCATAACAACATACGTTGTTCCCTTTGTCATCAGTATGTTACTTGCCCGAGATTCGATCGTCGGTATCTCGATACCTAGTTCAATCTCGTTACCGGCAAGTCTCTTTACTCGTTCCGTAACACATCATCCCGCAACTAACTCATTAGTCACAATGCTTGCAAGGCTTATAGTGATGTGCTTTACCGAGTGGGCCCAGAGATACCTCTCCGACAATCGGAGTGACAAATCCTAATCTCGAAATACGCCAACCCAACAAGTACCTTTGGAGACACCTGTAGAGCACCTTTATAATCACCCATTTACGTTGTGACGTTTGGTAGCACACAAAGTGTTCCTCCGGTAAACGGGAGTTGCATAATCTCATAGTCATAGGAACGTGTATAAGTCATGAAGAAAGCAATAGCAACATACTAAATGATCGGGTGCTAAGCTAACGGAATGGGTCAAGTCAATCACGTCATTCTCCTAATGAGGTGATCCCATTAATCAAATGACAACTCATGTCTATGGCTAGGAAACATAACCATCTTTGATTAACGAGCTAGTCAAGTAGAGGCATACTAGTGACACTTTGTTTGTCTATGTATTCACACATGTATTATGTTTCCGGTTATCACAATTCTAGCATGAATAATAAACATTTATCATGATATAAGGAAATATATTACTTTATTATTGCCTCTAGGGCATATTTCCTTCAGTCTCCCACTTGCACTAGAGTCAATAATCTAGTTCACATCGCCATGTGATTTAACATCAAAAATTCACATCACCATGTGATTAACACCCATAGTTCACATCTCTATGTGACCAACACTCAAAGGGTTTACTAGAGTCAATAATCTAGTTCACATCGCTATGTGATTAACACCCAAAGAGTACTAAGGTGTGATCATGTTTTGCTTGTGAGATAATTTTAGTCAACGGGTCTGTCACATTCAGATCCGTAAGTATTTTGCAAATTTCTATGTTTACAATGCTCTGCACGGAGCTACTCTTAGCTAATTGCTCCCACTTTTAATATGTATCTAGACCGAGACTTAGAATCATCTAGATTAGTGTCAAAACTTGCATCGACGTAACCCTTTACGACGAACCTTTTGTCACTTCCATAATCGAGAAACATATCCTTATTCCACTAAGGATAATTTTGACCGCTGTCCAGTGATCTACTCCTAGATCACTATTGTACTCCCTTGCCAAAATCAGTGTAGGGTATACAATAGATCTGGTACACAGCATGGCATACTTTATAGAACCTATGGCCAAGGCATAGGGAATTACTTTCATTCTCTTTCTATCTTCTGCCGTGGTCGGGCTTTGAGTCTTACTCAATTTCATACCTTGTAACACAGGCAAGAACTCTTTCTTTGACTGTTCTATTTTGAACTACTTCAAAATCTTGTTAAGGTATGTACTCATTGAAAAACTTATCAAGCGTCTTCATCTATCTCTATAGATCTTGATGCTCAATATGTAAGAAGCTTCACCGAGGTCTATCTTTGAAAAACTCCTTTCAAACACTCCTTTATGCTTTGCAGAATAATTCTACATTATTTCCGATCAACAATATGTCATTCACATATACTTATCAGAAATGTTGTAGTGCTCCCACTCACTTTCTTGTAAATACAGGCTTCACCGCAAGTCTGTATAAAACTATATCCTTTGATCAACTTTATCAAAGCGTATATTCCTACTCCGAGATGCTTGCACCAGTCCATAGATGGATCGCTGGAGCTTGCATATTTTGTTAGCACTTTTAGGATTGACAAAACCTTCTGGTTGCATCATATACAACTCTTCTTTAATAAATCCATTAAGGAATGCAGTTTTGTTTATCCATTTGCCATATTTCATAAAATGCGGCAATTGCTAACATGATTCGGACAGACTTAAGCATAGATACGAGTGAGAAACTCCCATCGTAGTCAACACTTTGAACTTGTCGAAAACCTTTTGCGACAATTCTAGCTTTGTAGATAGTAACACTACTATCAGCGTCCGTCTTCCTCTTGAAGATCCATTTATTTTCTATTGCTTGCCGATCATCGGGCAAGTCAACCAAAGTCCACACTTTGTTCTCATACATGGATCTCATCTCAGATTTCATGGCCTCAAGCCATTTTGCGGAATCTGGGCTCACCATCGCTTCTTCATAGTTCGTAGGTTCGTCATGGTCTAGTAACATAATCTCCAGAACAGGATTACCGTACCACTCTGGTGCGGATCTTACTCTGGTTTACCTACGAGGTTTGGTAGTAACTTGATCTGAAGTTACATGATCATCATCATTAACTTCCTCACTAATTGGTGTAGAAGTCACATGAACAGATTTATGTGATCCATTAAGGGAGCAGGTACAGTTACCTCATCAAGTTCTACTTTCCTCCCACTCACATCTTTCGAGAGAAACTCCTTCTCTAGAAAGGATCCATACTTAGCAATGAATGTCTTGCCTTCGGATCTGTGATAGAAGGTGTACCCAACTGTCTCCTTTGGGTATCCTATGAAGACACATTTCTCCGATTTGAGTTTGAGCTTATCAGGATGAAATTTTTTCACATAAGCATCGCAACCCCAAAATTTTAAGAAACGACAACTTTGGTTTCTTGCCAAACCACAGTTCATAAGGCGTCGTCTCAACGGATTTTGATGGTGCCCTATTTAACGTGAATGTAGCTGTCTCTAATGCATAACCCAAAACGATAGTGGTAAATTGGTAAGAGACATCATAGATTGCACTATATCCAATAAAGTACGGTTATGACGTTCGGACACACCATTATGCTGTGGTGTTCCAGGTGGCATGAATTTGTGAAACTATTCCACATTGTTTTAACTGAAGGCCAAACTCGTAACTTAAATACTCTTCTCCACGATCAGATCGTAGAAACTTTATTTTCTTGTTACGATGATTTTCTGCTTCACTCTGAAATTATATGAACTTTTCAAATGTTTCAGACTCTTATTTCATTAAGTAGATATACCCATATCTGCTCAAATCATTTGTGAAGGTCAGAAAATAATGATACCTGCTACGAGCCTCAATATTCATCGGACCACATACATCTGTATGTATGATTTCCAACAAATCTGTTGCTCTCTCCATAGTTTCGGAGAACGGCGTTTTAGTCATCTTGCCCATGAGGCACGGTTCGCAAGCATCAAGTGATTCATAATCAAGTGATTCCAAAATCCCATCAGTATGGAGTTTCTTCATGCGCTTTACACCAATATGACCTAAACGGCAGTGCCACAAATAAGTTGCACTATCATTATTAACTTTGCATCTTTTGGCTTCAATATTATGAATATGTGTATCACTACGATCGAGATCCAACAAACCATTTTCGTTGGTGTGTATGACCATAGAAGGTTTTATTCATGTAAACAGAACAACAATTGTTCTCTAATTTAAATGAATAACAGTATTGCAATAAACATGATCAAATCATATTCATGCTCAACGCAAACATCAAATAACACTTATTTAGTTTCAACACTAATCCCGAAAGTACAGGGAGTGTGCGATGATGATCATATCAATCTTGGAACTACTTCCAACACACATCGTTACCTCGCCTTTTACTAGTCTCTGTTTATTCTGCAACTCCCGTTTTCGAGTTACTACTCTTTAGCAACTGAACCAGTATCAATTACCGAGGGGTTGCTATAAACACTAGTAAAGTACACATCAATAATCTGTATATCAAATATACCTTTGTTCACTTTTACTAGTCCCTGTTTATTCTGCAACTCCCGTTTCGAGTTACTACTCTTAGCAACTGAACCAGTATCAATTACCGAGGGGTTGCTATAAACACTAGTAAAGTACACATCAATAATCTGTATATCAAATATACCTTTGTTCACTTTGCCATCCTTCTTATCCACCAAATAGTTGGGGTAGTTCCGCTTCTAGTGACCAGTCCCTTTGCAGTAGAAGCACTTAGTCTCAGGCTTAGGACCAGACTTAGGCTTCTTCACTTGAGCAGCAACTTGCTTGCCGTTCTTCTTGAAGTTCCCCTTCTTCCCTTTGCCCTTTTCTTGAAACTAGTGGTCTCGTCAACCATCAACACTTGATGTTTTTCTTGATTTCTACCTTCGTCGATTTCAGCATCACGAAGAGCTCGGGAATTACTTTCCTCATCCTTGCATACTATAGTTCATCACGACGTTCTACTAACTTGGTGATGGTGACTAGAGAATTCTGTCAATCACTATTTTATCTGGAAGATTAACTCCCACTTGATTCAAGCGATTGTAGTACCCAGACAATCTGAGCACATGCTCACTAGTTGAGCGATTCTCCTCCATCTTTTAGCTATAGAACTTGTTGGAGACTTCATATCTCTCAACTCGGGTATTTGCTTGAAATATTAACTTCAACTCCTGGAACATCTCATATGGTCCATGACGTTGAAAACGTCTTTGAAGTCCCGATTCTAAGCCGTTAAGCATGGTGCACTAAACTATCAAGTAGTCATCATATTGAGCTAGCCAAACGTTCATAACGTCTGCATCTGCTCCTGCAATAGGTCTGTCACCTAGCGGTGCATCAAGGACATAATTTTTCTGTGCAGCAATGAGGATAATCCTCAGATCACGGATCCAATCCGCATCTTTGCTACTAACATCTTTCAACATAATTTTTCTCTAGGAACATATCAAAAATAAACACAGGGAAGCAACAACGCGAGCTATTGATCTACAACATAATTTGCAAAATACTATCAGGACTAAGTCCATGATAAATTTAAGTTCAATTAATCATATTACTTAAGAACTCCCACTTAGATAGATATCCCTCTCATCATCTAAGTGATTACGTGATCCAAAGCAACTAAACCATGTCCGATTAACACGTGAGATGGAGTAGTTTCAATGGTGAACATCACTATGTTGATCATATCTACTATATGATTCACGCTCGACCTTTCGGTCTCTGTGTTCCGAGGCCATATCTGTATATGCTAGGCTCGTCAAGTTTAACCTGAGTATTCCGCGTGTGCAACTGTTTTGCACCCGTTGTATTTGAACGTAGAGCCTATCACACCCGATTAACACGTGGTGTCTCAGCACGAAGAACTTTTGCAACGGTGCATACTCATGGAGAACACTTTTATCTTGAAATTTTAGTGAGAGATTATCTTATAATGCTACCGTCAATCAAAGCAAGATAAGATGCATAAAGGATTAACATCACATGCAATCAATATAAGTGATATGATATGGCCATCATCATCTTGTGCTTGTGATCTCCATCTCCGAAGCACCGTGCTTGTGATCTCCATCTCCGAAGCACCGGCATGATCACCATCGTCACCGGCGCGACACCTTGATCTCCATCGTAGCATCGTTGTCGTCTCGCCAACTTATTGCTTTTACGACTATCGCTACCGCTTAGTGATAAAGTAAAACTATTACATGGCGATTGCATCTCATACAATAAAGCGACAACCATATGGCTCCTGCCAGTTGCCGATAACTCGGTTACAAAACATGATCATCTCATACAACACATTATATCACATCATGTCTTGACCATATCACATCACAACATGCCCTGCAAAAACAAGTTAGACGTCCTCTACTTTGTTGTTGCAAGTTTTACGTGGCTGCTACGGGCTTAGCAAGAACCGTTCTTACCTACGCATCAAAACCACAACGATAGTTTGTCAAGTTGGTGCTGTTTTAACCTTCGCAAGGACCGGGCGTAGCCACACTCGGTTCAACTAAAGTGAGAGAGACAGACACCCGCCAGTCACCTTTAAGCAACGAGTGCTCCGAACGGTGAAACCAGTCTCGCGTAAGCGTACGCGTAATGTCGGTCCGGGCCGCTTCATCTCACAATACCGCTGAACCAAAGTATGACATGCTGGTAAGCAGTATGACTTATATCGTCCACAACTCACTTGTGTTCTACTCGTGCATAGCATCAACACATAAAACCAGGCTCGGATGCCACTGTTGGGGAACGTAGTAATTTCGAAAAATTTCCTACGCACACGCAAGATCATGGTGATGCATAGCAACGAGAGGGGAGAGTGTTGTCCACGTACCCTCGTAGACCGACAGCGGAAGCGTTATCACAACGCGGTTGATGTAGTCGTACGTCTTCACGATCCGACCGATCAAGTACCGAACGCACGGCACCTCCGAGTTCTACACACGTTCAGCTCGATGACGTCCCTCGAACTCCGATCCAGCCGAGTGTTGAGGAAGAGTTTCGTCAGCACGACGGCGTGGTGACGATGATGATGTTCCACCGACGCAGGGCTTCGCCTAAACTCCGCAACGGTATTACCGAGGTGTAATTTGGTGGAGGGGGGCACCGCACACGGCTAAGAGATCTCAAGGATCAATTGTTGTGTCTATGGGGTGCCCCCTGCCCCCGTATATAAAGGATGGAGGAGGGGAGGCCGGCCAGCCCCTGGGGCGCGCCAGAAGGTTGGAGTCCTACTAGGACTCCCTAGTCCTAGTAGGATTCCTCCTCCCACATGGAATAGGAAAAGGGGAAGGGAAAAAGAGAAGGAAGGAAGGAGGCGCCCCCTTTCCCTAGTCCAATTCGGACCAGACCAAGGGGAGGGGCGCAGCCACCTTTTGAGGCCTTTCTCTCCTTTCCCGTATGGCCCATTAAGGCCCAATACGAATTCCCGTAACTCTCCGGTACTCCGAAAAATACCCGAATCATTCGGAACCTTTCCGAAGTCCGAATATAGTCGTCCAATATATCGATTTTTACGTCTCGACCATTTCGAGACTCCTCGTCATATCCCCGATCTCATCCGGGACTCCGAACTCTTTCGGTACATCAAAACTCAATAAAACTGTCATCGTAACGTTAAGCGTGCGGACCCTACGGGTTCGAGAACTATGTAGACATGACCGAGACACGTCTCCGGTCAATAACCAATAGCGGGACCTGGATGCCCATATTGGCTCCCACATATTCTACGAAGATCTTTATCGGTCAGACCGCATAACAACATACGTTGTTCCCTTTGTCATCAGTATGTTACTTGCCCGAGATTCGATCGTCGGTATCTCGATACCTAGTTCAATCTCGTTACCGGCAAGTCTCTTTACTCGTTCCGTAACACATCATCCCGCAACTAACTCATTAGTCACAATGCTTGCAAGGCTTATAGTGATGTGCATTACCGAGTGGGCCCAGAGATACCTCTCCGACAATCGGAGTGACAAATCCTAATCTCGAAATACGCCAACCCAACAAGTACCTTTGGAGACACCTGTAGAGCACCTTTATAATCACCCATTTACGTTGTGACGTTTGGTAGCACACAAAGTGTTCCTCCGGTAAACGGGAGTTGCATAATCTCATAGTCATAGGAACATGTATAAGTCATGAAGAAAGCAATAGCAACATACTAAACGATCGGGTGCTAAGCTAACGGAATGGGTCAAGTCAATCACATCATTCTCCTAATGAGGTGATCCCATTAATCAAATGACAACTCATGTCTATGGCTAGGAAACATAACCATCTTTGATTAACGAGCTAGTCAAGTAGAGGCATACTAGTGACACTCTGTTTGTCTATGTATTCACACATGTATTATGTTTCCGGTTAATACAATTCTAGCATGAATAATAAACATTTATCATGATATAAGGAAATATATAATACTTTATTATTGCCTCTAGGGCATATTTCCTTCAGCTGGATCTTTAGCTGACATGGAATCTCCCAAATGCTTTTCCAGGGGAAAGTATCAGACGTCCCGAGGAACTAGGGAGGGGTGCATCTCTATCTTGCACAAAGACTTTATATGCAGATTTGACTGAGAATTGTCCCTTACTGTCATAGTACCAATCATGGAAATCCCCATATTCCTCATTGATGGGTGTTGATAGTATTATTCTTGCACAAAAATGCTTCTCACCAACGCTTCATCCCAGGTGCCACTTTCTAGGTCTATAAGCTCATACACTCTAGTGAGGACTCATGTACCTCTCTGTGTCAATGGTATCCTCAATCCTTGTCTGTTCAGCCATGGATCTTTCCATATATTAACATTCGCGCCATCACCAATCCTATATACGAGCCCCTTTTCAGCAGATCAACTCCCTTTAGGATACTTTGCCAAGTATATGAGATCCCATGGGCCGGCTCCGCATCCAGAATCTATGTGCTGGGGAAATAGTGGGCTTTCAGTACTCTAACACAGAGCGACTTGGGCTTGGTTAGGATCCTCCATTCCTGACATGCCAACATGGCAAGGTTGAAACCATAAAGGTCCCTAAACCCCGTACCACCGTCCTTCTTTAATTTTGTTAGCGTCTCCCAGCTCAACAGGTGAATAGTGCTCTGTTTATCTTGCTTTGCCAACCAAAACCTGCAGACCATCGTTCCCATCTCCTCACATAGAGATTTTGTTAGATCGAAGCATGACATGGCAACTGTCGGGATGTCTTGAGCGCACGCTTTAAGGAGCAAATCTTTCCCCATGTTGGACAATAGCTTCTCTACCTAGCCTTGAATCCTCTGCCAAATTCTTTCCTTCAAATGCTTAAAAGGTTGTTTCCTTGCTTGTCCAACATATATCGACAACCCCAAGTACCTCTCGGATCAAGCTTCTACATTTATATGTAATTCCATCAAGACTTCTTGTTTCTGGCCCTGCCTCATATTCCTACTAAACATGACCGAGGATTTGTCATAGTTTACAGTCTGCCCCAAGCACACCTAAGTATGTAGTATGTTTTGCAGATATCTGGCACTCTCGCTTGACGCTTTGATCAGTACCAATGGGTCGTCTGCAAACAATATATGGTTGAAACTCAGAGCTTCATTACTTATACAAATCCCTTTAAGATTACCTCCCAGCTTAGCTTTTATTGAGAAGTGACGAAAAACCCTCCTGCGCAAATAAGGAAGAGATAAGGTGATAAAGGGTCACCTTGGCGCAGCCCTCTCTGGGGCAGCAACACATCTGTACAATCCCCATTCACCTTGAACCAATATGCCACTGTGGTGACACGCATCATGATTTTCTTGATCCACCCCTCGTTGAAGCCCAATCTTTGCATCATCTTCTCCAAAAAAAACATTCCACCCTATCGTAGGCTTTACTCATATGCAATCCCACCGCAACATACCCTTCTTCCCCCCTTCTCTTTCTCTGCATGAAGTGTGTGCATTCATAAGCCAGCAAATGTTATTGGTTATCTACCATTCCGGCACAAAAGCACTCTGGTCTGGGGAAATGACATCAGGGAGTATATGTGTAAGTCTATTTGCAAGTACCTTAAACACGAGCTTGTACACCACATTGCACAGACTAATATGCCTTAGATCCTTCATACACTCTGGGTTCTTAACCTTTGGGATCAATACCATCGGTACAAGAGTTTGAGTGTCCAACACTAGTAGCCTTCCATGGGCGCTTCAATAGGATGTGTTGGTTTTTTTTGTTGCTACAAAAAGTGTCCGCTTACGCAAGGAAAAGGTAGTCCAGAAGAAGAAAAAAGCAACGAAGCGCTCGTGCCTTTCACGACATCGATGCCAGGCTAAATCCTAGGATCGGGCGGGATTTTAACGTAATTACCAGGAATCAAACCCCGGCGCCCATCATAAGCGTCTGCGTTGTAGATGCCCTTAGATTGTTTAGATACATTATGTTCTAGTTTGACTCTTTAACTCCATCAGACAATTGTTAAGTTGAACAAATGATGTTTATCGCTCCAAGCCGTGCTGAGTTAAATTGCCTTTGTTTTGTTTTTCTGTTATCGTTCTAAAACTTGACCTTAATTGGGCAGAGTTTCCCTATTAATACTTTTTCAAACGGATGTATCTACACATATTTCAGTGTTAAATACATCCATTTAACCTCTATCCTAAATTGGCATTGTAAGGATATGAACAACGATAATACTGCAGGTACGATATGATGATCAAATTCATCGGATGCGAAAATTCTTCTTCTTTTCGAGAGTACGCAAATCGCGTACCTTAGCTTTATAGAAAAGAGAAAACAATGTACAAGAGTTTGTGATGCACAGCCAACGGTCACAAGCCGACCGAGGCCACGCGAGAACTCCAACTCCACACACTACGTTAACTCCTCAGAAAATGGTTTCAACTCCACGCCCTCCCGTTCTCGCCCAAGTGCGAAGTTCATCTAGAATCCTATTCACAAGATCAGCCACCGAACTGGGTGTGGCCACCGAGCGGAAAACCCATTCATTCCTTTGCTTCCATATATGCCAGCACATTAGCACCAAACTATCAAAAGCTTTGCGTATCTCTTTATCCAGCCGTTTTCGGGTACTGCCCCACCATGACTCCAGATGGTCGCTCACCACCGGTGCAAGGGCCGGGGCAGCCCTGGTGTTGGAAAGAATGTTGTGCCATACTTGACGCGAGTAGACGCACTGGATCAGAAGATGATCAACATTATCCTCCTCCTAGCCACAGAGATAACATGGTGAGGGGCTATCTTGCAGCCCGTGTCGCAGCCTCCGATCAGATGTCCAGATTCTATGTTGTATAGCAAGCCACATGAATATCTTGCAGGTGAGAGATGCCGCATAGGTCACACTGAGAAAAGCATTTGATATGCGGAGGGCCGAAGTGTACACCTGCTTGGAGTTCCATGGCCAAACTGCCTCCTCCCACTCGGATGCGAAAATTCTAGAGACGGACCAGAGACCTCACCTGTGACCGTGAGGCAGACGGCTATAGGCCGATCGAGGCATGCAGACGGCCACACCCATACACCAATCCACCTCACCACATCCCGGCGTCAGCCCTGCAGTCATGTGGCAGTGGCACCCACACGGCGTGCCGGTCCTTTCCACGGTGCCAAGTGACGCCACTGCTTCGATCGGCCAGGGAACCCTCTCACGCTTCTGGCCAATAGAAGCACGACACGTGAACCTCCCGGCTGCTGCCCCCAGAACCCGTCCAGATACAACGAACCTGGCCTCCCGCCCGAGCTATATGTAACCACTCAGCCCCGTTTCCCCCGCCACAGAGAAAATCACAGGAGTTAAAACACATTTGCCAGCTCCGACAAACATCCCTGCGCATTTGAGAGGGAGGAGGGATTCATTCAGCGGCCGGTAATCAATGGCTTCCGCTACTGCTTCCGTCTCGTCGCACTCCAGCGCCCTGCGCGATCTCAAAGGTGAGCCTGCTGTCCGAGTTCGGTTCCTGTTCTGAATTCAGGGTTTTGTGGGGAATCAGCCTTGGCGCATGTTCTGGTAATTTATGTTTATGATTTGGGGCAAATGATATGGTCACACGGTCGCATTTCCTCCAAAATTTTGACAGGTTTTTGTTTGAATTTGAGTATTTTGCGCCATCTGTTGCGCATTCCATTTCCATGAGAACGTTTGGCGACGCGAGGCATCAGATTCTTGGATGTGAAATTGCGCGAGAACAATCCGTCTAAATTTGTTCCCTGATTTTTCGCCCGTGCAGCCGCGAGGATTGGAGCCGTGAGGCAGCAGGTGGCCGTGGTTCCAGCGGGCCTGCCGGCAAAGGCGCCCAAGGGCCAGCGCGCGAGGGCGGTGCGCCCGCTGTGCGCGGCGGAGCCAGCGAGGAAGCCAGTGTCGGCCTCCGCGGCCTCGTCGCCGGTGGCGCCGGTGGAGGAGGAGGAGGCATCTGCCGTGGACTACGAGGCCCTGGCGCAGGAGCTGGTGGGCGCGTCGCCGCTGGAGATCATGGATCGTGCGCTCGACATGTTCGGCTCCGAAATCGCCATCGCCTTCAGGTGAGACACACGCACAGCTCTTGGCTCTTTACGATCCCTTGTTTTCGATGAGGTTTCCGACCCTAGCGTACTCGTTTGTACGCTTTCGTGCTTGGGCTCTGGTGCCCGTGGCATCTCGGTATCTTTCGAACGGGTGGTCGTGGAGATTCCTGGCATTGCCGAGCCAACCTGATCCTCATCTGATAGCTCAGTGCACGATTGTGATCTCATTGCCGGGCTGGCAAGTGGATTAGTTACCGCTGGATGATGCTCTTCATGTCCTAAAGCTTGTGTTTTCAAAGTACTCTGGTTTCATGATTTTTGTCATGAGGTCTGAGGCGATGTACTCAAATCAAATATAGTAAATGGGTCGGATCGGTTTCGCAACAAACCCGTCTATTACCTGCTCCTCATGTATCTAGACTGGTGAACAAGACCGGGAGGGCGTCTAGGTTCATTTTCTCCGTTGTACGGGACTCTTCTTGGACCGGAGCTAGAATCATGGCCCACCAACCACGCACAAGCGGACAGAATATTTGCTTGACTATCATATATACGGAACATAAAAAAGGTGTGGCGTCAAAAATCGACAGCGGCCTAATAGATTCCGTTACGTACTACTCCTAGTAGTATAGCACTTTTTTCATTTAATATAAAGCTATATGGATACCAAACGGAGAACAGAAGACTGAAACGCAACCTGAACCAGTCGTGTAGTGTAAGTAGCAGCAATTCTATGTAGGATTGCTAAGTACTAGTACGCCAAACAATCAAACAATCTGACGTCACCCACTTATTTGGGCTGTATGTATGTACTATATCACGGACCCAAGGATAAAGAACATGACTGTACTCATGGGACGAAGGGAGTATATCTGAAGTACTAGTAGCAAATCTTTCATCACACGCACAAGGAACTTGTTGTCGTTTCACTGATTTGAATTCACTCTGGATTGTGCAGTGGTGCCGAGGACGTGGCCCTCATCGAATACGCGAAACTGACTGGACGCCCCTTCAGCGTGTTCAGCCTTGACACTGGGCGGCTGAACCCAGAGACATACGAACTCTTCGATAAGGTGGAGAAGCACTACGGTATCCACATCGAGTACATGTTCCCTGAGGCCAGCGAGGTGCAAGACCTTGTGAGGAGCAAGGGCCTCTTCTCTTTCTACGAGGACGGCCACCAGGAGTGCTGCAGGGTGAGGAAGGTTCGGCCCTTGAGGAGGGCCCTCAAGGGCCTCAAGGCCTGGATCACCGGGCAGAGGAAGGACCAGTCCCCTGGCACCAGGGCCAGCATCCCTGTTGTTCAGGTATGATGATACTCCATGCACCATGACACCACCTGCATTTTTCAGTATCAATCATGTGAAAAAGATGCATTTTGATATTGCGTCTTCAACTCTTGATGTTTCGACACCTGATAATCATTTGAATTTTTGGTTGGTCCAGGTTGATCCGTCTTTTGAAGGGCTGCACGGTGGAGCCGGTAGCTTGATCAAGTGGAACCCTGTGGCTAATGTCGATGGCAAGGATATCTGGACCTTCCTCAGGACCATGGATGTCCCTGTGAACACCCTGCATGCTCAAGTAAGTGCCCCCCGGTTGCAGAGGTTTAATACGGACATGCAATATGGTAATTTCAGAGGAATTTACACGCACTTTGACTTTTGTGTTTCAGGGCTACGTCTCCATTGGGTGCGAGCCGTGCACCAGGCCCGTGTTGCCGGGGCAGCACGAGAGGGAAGGGAGGTGGTGGTGGGAGGACGCCACGGCCAAGGAGTGCGGCCTCCACAAGGGTAACATCGACAGGGAAGATCAGGCACCCAAGGTCGGCGTTAACGGCAATGGCTCGGCCGAGGCCCGCGCCCCAGACATCTTCCAGAGCCAGGCCATCGTCAACCTCACCCGTCCCGGGATCGAGAACCTCCTGCGGCTCGAGAACCGCGCCGAGCCGTGGCTCACCGTCCTCTACGCTCCCTGGTGCCCATACTGCCAGGTACATCTATTTTGCAACCACGAGTAGATTCTGTTTCAATCTACCGTCAGGAACTCAGAACATGGTTTGCTGACGCTTGTGGTGTGTTGTCGTGCAGGCGATGGAGGCGTCCTACGTTGAGCTGGCCGAGAAGCTGAGCGGCTCAGGCATCAAGGTGGCCAAGTTCCGCGCAGACGGCGAGCAGAAGCCATTCGCGCAGGCGGAGCTGCAGCTACAGAGCTTCCCGACGATCCTCCTCTTCCCCGGCCGCACCGTGAAGCCTATCAAGTACCCGTCCGAGAAGAGGGACGTCCAATCCCTCCTCGCCTTCGTGAACAGCCTCAGATGAGTGGTCAGAGAACCGGAGAACCATCGTTCTCTGCATTGGTACCGGCGGTGTCTAGGCACTATTATGTAGTGGTAGCAAGAGAGGATGGTTCAGAACATCAACGGAAATGTTGGAGACAAAGGAGTGTGGGGAGGCGGGGACAGCGGCTCAAAGCCCCTCCATTATAATGGGGTGGGGATTTGTGTGTAGTTGTAGCTAGATGATTGTAAGGAAGTTCAAATAAGAGTACTAGTTTTGAAATTTTGATCCAAGGCTTCATCCAGAGTTTGGACCATGTATTCTATGCGCTCTGTCTTTTGGTTCACTCGCAGTCACTCGGTCTCTCTTGTGGTTCAGTCCCTCCTAGTCACAGGCAGTTACCCAAAAAAAAAGTAGTCATGGGCCAGCTATCTCTACTCCTATAAAAGACTCAGTTGGTGATGATGGTGTGTCTGCCGTCCGTCATTTTCTCTACTCCTAAAGACTCAGTTGGTGATGATGCTGTGTCTGCCATCTGTCATTTCTGACCATTAGATCTGCATCTAACAGTTGTGAGGTAAGTTGTGGCATTTTTGTAACGATAGTCCGCTTCTCTGCTCCAATTTGCAGAAAACGCCTTATTATTTTGAAAGCCATCCCTCTCTCACCTCATCAAAACAGCCTGAGAAATATATTTTAAGTGAAACGTAATATATTTTTAGTGGTAATATGTATATCAAAAGAAGAATGTTTTCTTTCAAGTTTGTTAACAAGTATTATTCTACTTTGAATCCGTTGCAACGCATGGGCACGTTGCTAATTGGATTATAAGCTCGGTGTTGTGCTTCATTTATGCACCAACCATCGGTCTAGGTACCAACTATTAAAACGAAGAGTGGCATTATAATTTCAAGTTGTGTAAAAAAAACTCTACATTTAAGGAAAATGAGGGATTTCATCTTGCGAGGAGGACAATGAACCATCCAAATCCTTTTACTGCAAACTATAATAATCTTCAGATATCAAAATTGAAGACGGAACTACTCTATGCCCGAGGCTCGCTGAACGATTTTCCTTACCATGCATGACTGGATCCATAGGATCGTCTGAAAATCAGGCGAATAGTGTCCTAAATATAGCAGGGCTGAATTGAAGATGAACGTTGTGGCCTGCACTCACAAGTTATTAAGATTTGATAATGCAATTAACAAACACTTTAATCCTATATTTGTGTGCCATCAACACCGGAAATACATTAGAGACCTTTTTCCTAAATAAAATCACATCTGAGACCTAGATTTTTCTAGGGGTATCTGAGACCTAGATGCTCTTTCAGTAGCTGATGGCTGATGTTGGCGTGTGCTGCTATATGACGCTACAAGTGTCCAATAGCACTGTGACATCCATTGCCTTATAGATTGGGCAACCCATTTGCCGTTAGGGTCAAGCAACCGAGCGGGCTCACCCCGGCTAGAATATAGTTGCCCACCTAAAAAAAATGCTAGAACTTATTTCTTTTACTTTGTATTTTCTTATCTCAGTTTATTTTTCAAAAGGTCTTTAGTTGATTTTAAAGTATTTTTAAAAATGTATGATATTTCGAAAAGTATTTACCTATTTTCTAAAATACTCTTAAACTTCTGTAATGAACATAATTTTTTAATAGTAACCACTAAATTTAAAATTATATTAATACCTTTTATGAAATGTTCATAATTTTTGAAAAAAGTTCATAGAGTTATAAATTATGTATTTACGAATTTTTTTACATATTTTAAAAAATTCATATCATATAATCAAAAAGCGTTCACGTATTTAGAAAACAATGTTCATGAAATTAAAAATTGTGGTGAAATAAAAAATGCTCGAAAATTAAAAAATGTTCACGTATTTTGGAAAAAAACATGTTTGTGAATTTATCAAAAATTAATATATTATTCAGAAATTATTTCTTAAAAGAAGAGAAGAAAAAAAGCGTGCAAAATATATGAGAGTGACCAGGAAAAAGGAAAAATATATTTGAAAGTAACCAAAAAGGTGAAAACGTAAATAAAATAATAAAAGGCTGAGGGGAAAAGTGTATAAGATAAAAAGTTAAAAACCAAAGAAAAAACATACCTCAAATGTGCAAGCACATGTTACCGCGCTGGGAGCACCGTTGGTATACGCATAAACGACATGTTTGGCAATTGCTATATATCACTCAAGCAATAAGCGCTAGTCGCCGATGACACTGCCTACATGGACTAACCCATATGGACTGGTATTTTAAGCTAGCGGATCCTTAGTAGCTTACTTGAGCATGGTTTTCTTTACTTACCGTGGCTCACCCAATTTTCTTTTATCAGAGGTCTTTTTTGTTTTTGCCTTTTATGTTTGTTTTCCGTTTCATATTTCACTTTTTCCTTTTTATATTATTCTTATCAAGATTTGTCTTTTTTCATAGAATTTCTTTTTGAATGGATTTTCAAAAAGTTTGAAGTTTTTTTTGAGACATGAACAATTTTCCTGTATATTTGCATGCCAATTTTCCTATTCAAAAAGATTATACGGTCACCCCTCCCTCTCCCTGTTTTGGTATTTTTCTCCCATCTCTAATTTTTCCACCATTCCTTGAACAACAGCTTAACTGTCCACCTCTTATTTAATTTACAAAATATTTTTATTATAATCCAATAAATGCCTTGAGCCTTCGGATAGCATCTGGCATAAGCCAATAAATACCTCGTAGGGAAAATGAGGGATTTGTTCTCGCGAGGAGGAATGACAATGAACCATGATCCCGTAAGCCTACGGATAGCATTTTATCCATATCGCTTTACTTACTATTTGGCATGAGTGCTAATACTAAACTTGTTAATAGGTAGGGATTGCATTAAAATATTCTTTAGATAGCAAATTTGAATATTAACGTTGTGGCCTGCATGCACAAGGGATTAAGAATTGATAATGTAATTAACAAACACATTAATCCTATGTTTGTGTGCCATCAATACCACAATCACATTAGGGACATTTTGAGACAAAATCACATTTGAGACCTAGGTGCTCTTTCAGAAGGTCAATACTAATGTTGCGTGCGCTACTATATGACGCTATAAGTGTCCTATAGCCCCGTGCCACCCTGTTGCCTCATAGATTGGGCAGCCCATTAGCCGTTTGGGTCAAGCAACCGAGTGGGCTCGCCCCGGCTTGCATAGAATTTATTTCTACCCCCTAAAGAAAGGCTTGAATTCATTTATTTTACTTTGCTCTCCATTTGTATATTTCTAAGTTTAGTTTTTTAAATATCTTTAGTTGTTTTTAAAGTATTTTAAAAAATCATGACGTTATGAAAAGTGTTTACCTACTTTCTAAAATACTTGTACTTCTGAAAAATGAACATAATTTTTTTAACAGTATCCATTAAAGTTTTAAATATTTAATGCTTTTAATAAATGTTCGTACTTTTTGAAAAGTACATATAGTTAAATAAATTACGTATTTATGAAAAATATTCACACATTTCACAAATTACAATAAAAAAGTGTTCATGTATTTAGAAACAATGTTCATTAAATTAAAAGTTGTAGTGAGATAAAAAATGTTGGATAGTTGAAAAATGTTCACGCATTTTCGAAAACATGCATGCTTTTGAATTTATCAAAAAAGTTAATATATTATTTAGAAAGTATTTCTTAAATGAAGAGTAAATTAAAGAAAACATGCAAAATTTATGAAAGTGATCGGAAAAAGGAAAAATATATTTGAAAGTAGCCAAAAAGGAAAAAGCCTCAATAAAATAATAAAAGCCAGAGGAAAGAAAACAGGCGTGTATAAGATAAGAACCATATAAGAACTAACCTTGCGAAAGAAAAAAGAGCGTACCTCGAGTGTGCCAGCGCATGTTGCCGCGCTCGGAGCACTGTTGGTATACGCATAAGTGACATGAGAAAATATCTGATACTCCCATCCTTGGGGTACTCCCGGTGCTCCAAGTTCAAAATCAAATCTTAAATGTTTTCAAAAAATTCGGAAAAAATGTGAATGTCCGCAGGAATGTGACTACAACCCCTAAAAACTTCAGGTCTAAACTCAAAATGTACATTGAGAATCAAAAATGTGAAATCCATATGTGAATAGTGTCAATGTTGATTTTGTCTCTTTTTTTTACATTATTCATGCCAGATTTCATATTTTTGTTTTTTAATGTACATTACGAGTTTGGACCTGAAACTTTTAGGGGTTGTAGTTACATTCCTTACGAACATTCACATTTTTTTCTGGAATTTTTTGAAACATTTATGAATCTTGTATTTAAACTTGGAGCACTGGGAGTATCCCAAGAATGGGAGTACCTGATACTTTCCCGAAGTGACATGTAGCGCAATTGCTATATATCGGTCAACCAATAAGCCCTACTCGCTGATGACACTACCTACATGGGCTAACCCATAGGTATGTGTATTTTAAGCTAGCGGATTCTTAGTAGCTTACTTGAGCACGGTTTCCTTTTTTTTACTGTGGTTCGTCCAATTTTCTTTTGTGAAAGGTCTTTTTTGTTTTTTCCTTTTATGTTTGTTTTTTGTTTCTTGTTTTTCTTTTCTCCTTTTCTGTTTTATATTATTCTTTTCATGATTTGTCTTTTTTCATGGAGTCTTTTTTGAACGGATTTAAAAAATGCTTGATTTTTTTTTGAAACATGAATAATGTTCTTGTATATTTGCATGACAACTTTCCTATTCATAAAAATTGTACATTCACCCCTCCCTCTCCCTGTTTCAGTCTTTTTCTACTATCTCTGAATTTTTCCACCATTTTTCCTTGAAAACACTGTCCACCTCTAATTTAATTAAAAAATATTTTTATTAGAAGCCAATAAATGCTTGTAAATATGGGTTTACCAAAAGAACTATATGGGTACCAACTATCGTTATGTTTTTGAACGAAGAGTAACATTGTAACTTGAAGTCGTGTGAACCCTACATGTAGCGGAAATGAGGGATTTGATCTCCTGAGGAGGAATGACAATGAACCATGATCCCTTGAACCTTAGGTTAGTATTGCATCAACTATTTGGCATGAGTGCTACTATTAAACTTGCAATATGCACGGATTGCACTAAAATATTCTTAAGATGGCTTGACCATGGCGAACTACCCCGTCAACCCCCTGGCTTGACCATTGATCCGGGCCCTGCGAGTCAGAAGGTGCATGGAGAGATGGTGGTGGATCCAGAGCCACTGTTGAACCACGACTTCCTTGCAATTGCTGAAGCCAACAGATTTGTCCCGATCCATCAAAAGGAAACTCTGCCTACTACTATTGAAGGTTTGCTCCATGAATCTAATATCCACCCCATTGAATTTATTTATCATCCACTGGGCATTGGCATGTTTGAGTTTGTGGATTCCTTCGCTCGGGACCAAGTAGTAGGCACTACTTTTCAGTTAGATGATGAGGATACCATTATCTCCTTTGTGCCATGTAACACCCCGGATGTAACTTTCCATATTTGTAACTCCAACTCTTGCCATTTTCGGCTATGTGTTATGATATTCCCTCCGTGGTTGGGTTTTGTTTTTCGTTTTGCATTTTTTTCATGTCATGCATCTCATATCATGTCATCATGTGCATCTCATTTGCATACGCGTTCGTCTCATGCATCCGAGCATTTTCCCCGTTGTCCGTTTGCAATCCGGCACTCCCACCTCCTCCGCCGCACCCCTCTTGTTTCTTTTCGTGAGCGGGTGCTGAACGTTCTCGGAATGGACCGAGTCTTGCCAAGTGGCCTTGGTATACCACCGGTAGACCACCTGTCAAGTTTCGTGACATTTGGAGGTCGTTTGATGCTCCAACGGTTAACCGGGTAACCGCAAAGTTCTTTTGTGTGTTGCAGCAAACCCCCCCTTCAAACAGCCCAAAACCCACCTAACTCACCTCCATGCTCTCAGTCGTTCGATCACGATCGTGTGGACGAAAACCGCACTCCATTTGGAGCCTACTAGCTCCCTCTACCTATAAATGTGTGTTCCCCCTCCGAAATTCCGGATCCCCGAAACCCTAGCCCGCTCCTCCGCGCCGCCAGACGTGTCCGCCCGGGGCCGGACACAACTGCGCCGCCGCCCCCGCCCACTCACGGCACGCCACGTGGCGCCCGTACGCCGCGCCGCCG
>NC_057799.1:204597687-204624334 GCF_018294505.1 Triticum aestivum
CCGTCCTCCGCCCGCGCGGACCCCGCCTCGCCGCCTGCTCCTCCGTCTTTCCCGACCCCGGCGCCTCCTCCTCCTCCTCTCCGCCCGAGCCGCCGTCTCCCCCGAGCTCCGGCCGCCCCGCCCTCCAACTCCGGCCGCCGTGCGCCCCGAGCTCCGGCGAGCCCGAGCCGGCCCGAGCCAGATCCGATCTGGAACCCTAGGGTTGACTCTCTCCCTCCTCGATTTTCTGCCAAGTCCTAATATTTTGCATTCTGTGGCATACTTTGACGCATCATAACTCTCTCCACGTAGCTCCGTTTCGTGCGTATAATATATCGAAATGTTCGTCTCTAGATGTTCTTCATTTTGTTCCATTGTGCCAGGGTTATTTGAGCCAATCTTGATGCACAAATCTCTAGTGCAAGAGTGCTATATGCTGTTACCTGCTGTTATTTATCAGAACTTGAGGATTTGTTATTTTTGTTGCATTTGATGTGTCCATCTTATGGGCATGAGCTCTACATGTGTTTTGATGTATGCCATGCCATCTTTACAGAGGTGTATGCCATGTATTTTTGTGATCTCTTTGGTGACTAGCACAAGTATGCAAACTAGGCTTCGTGATGTTTCTGTTTTCAGGGACTTAGTATTTTCACCAAGTCTGTGATTGCTGTTATTTTGTTGCTATGTATCCATGTGGCTATAGAGAGATCCATGCTCCTTTTGGTGATGCTCAGTAAGGATGTTTTGTATATATAGTTGTGCTCTATCCATCCATTCCCCTGTTTGTAATTATGAAGTGTCATAGCATGTCTTAATCTTGCTCTACTTTTGCTATAAAATATTCCTGGCAGATTCTTAACATGATATTCAATTTTGCCAAGGTTGTTGTAGTTGTTTCATACATGCTATGATCTTTCTCTTGCCATGGATAGCTTCATAAACTTGCCATCTTGCTGTAGGTATGCTTGTTTTGTCATGCATTGCTTTGTGGTGAGTGCATCAAGCGCAAAAAGATGCCTTCATAATACTGTTTCTGCCATGCTCTGTTTTCTGCCAAGTCTGAAACCTGTTAACGGAACTTGCTATGTTTACATGGTTGCCTTCATATCTTCTGGTCCTTTTTGGCTCATGGTCAGTAAGGGATTTTTGTTCTATGCATTTAGTAGATTCATGCCATGCCTTGTTTTGCTATGATAAGTTCCTGTAGCATGTTGGTTGCTTGCTCTGAAATGTCTAGTAATTTCACTAAGTCTGTGAACCTGATATCTTTTGCACTTTTGCCATGCTTGTTTGAACCTGTTATGTTGTGATCTAGCTGTAGCTCAGTGGTCCTCTTTTGTCAAGCATCTCCTTTAGATTACTGCCATATGCTTTGTTGCTATGTTGGAGTGATGTAGCATAGTTTGTTGATGTATTTTAAGTGCTATCATGCTGTTAATCGCAGAATCGTGTCATTCTTGTTTTGCTTGCCATTTGCAAACTGTGCATCCGTTTCCGGTGATCTTTATATCGATTTCAACCGAAATCATCTCATCTTTCCAGTGGCATGCTTGGTTTGCCAAGTTACTGCCTTGTTCCTTCTTTTTCTTCCGGAGCACACATATGCATCGCATACCACATCTCGCATATCATACATGTTTTGCATCATGTTGCTTGAGCATTTCCCGTGATTGATTGTGGGTCCGTTGCTTGTGTTCTTGTTTTGGGTAGAGCCGGGAGACGAGTTCGTGAACGAGGAACCTGTTGAGTACGCTTACGAGGATCAAGCTTTCGACAACTCTGAGAACCTTGTAGGCAAGATGACCATACCCTCGAAATCACTTCTATCTTTGCTTTGCTAGTTGTTCGTTCTATTGCTATGCTGCGCGACCTATCACTTGCTATATCATGCCTCCCATATTGCCATGTCAAGCCTCTAACCATCCTTTCCTAGCAAACCGTTGTTTGGCTAAGTTACCGCTTTTGCTCAGCCCTTCTTATAGCGTTGCTAGTTGCAGGTGAAGTTGAAGTTGGTTCCAAGTCGGAACATGGGTATTTTGGGATATCACAATATCTCTTATTTAATTAATGCATCTATATATTTGGTAAAGGGTGGAAGGCTCGGCCTTATGCCTGGTGTTTTGTTCCACTCTTGCCGCCCTAGTTTCCGCCATACCGGTATTATGTTCCTTGAGTTTGCGTTCCTTACGTGGTTGGGTGATTTATGGGACCCCCTTGACAGTTCGCCTTGAATAAAACTCCTCCAGCAAGGCCCAACCTTGGTTTTACCATTTACCACCTAAGCCTTTTCCCTTGGGTTTTCGCGAGCCCGAGGGTCATCTTTATTTAACCCCCCGGGCCAGTGCTCCTTCGAGTGTTGGTCCGAACCGAGCAGCCCGCGGGGCTACCTCGGGGAAACTCGAGGCCTGGTTTTACTCGTAGCTTGACTTATCCAGTGTGCCCTGAGAACGAGATATGTGCAGCTCCTATCGGGATTTGTCGGCACATTCGGGCGGCTTTGCTGGTCTTGTTTTACCATTGTCGAAATGTCTTGTAAACGGGATTCCGAGGCTAATCGGGTCTTCCTGGGAGAAGGTTTATCCTTCGTTGACCGTGAGAGCTTATAATGGGCTAAGTTGGGACACCCCTGCAGGGTATTATCTTTCGAAAGCCGTGCCCGCGGTTATGAGGCAGATGGGAATTTGTTAATGTCCGGTTGTAGAGAACTTGTCACTTGACCCAATTAAAATACATCAACTGTGTGTGTAGCCGTGATGGTCTCTTCTCGGCGGAGTCCGGGAAGTGAACACGGTTCGAGTTATGCATGAACGTAAGTAGTTTCAGGATCACTTCTTGATCATTTTTAGCTTCGCGACCGTTGCGCTGCTTCTCTTCTCGCTCTCATTTGCGTATGTTAGCCACCATATATGCTTAGTGCCTGCTGCAGCTCCACCTCATTACACCATCCTTTCCTATAAGCTTAAATAGTCTTGATCTCGCGGGTGTGAGATTGCTGAGTCCTCGTGACTCACAGATTCTACCAAAACAGTTGCAGGTGCCAACGATGCCAGTGCAGATGACGCAACCGAGCTCAAGTGGGAGTTCGATGAGGAACGTGGTCGTTACTATGTTTCTTTTCCTGATGATCAGTAGTGGAGCCCAGTTGGGACGATCGGGGATCTAGCATTTGGGGTTATCTTATTTTCATTTGGATTTGACCGTAGTCGGTCTATGTGTGGATTTTGGATGATGTATGAATTATATTTATGTATTGTGTGAAGTGGCAATTGTAAGCCAACTCTCGTTATCCCATTCTTGTTCATTACATGGGATTGTGTGAAGATGACCCTTCTTGCGACAAAACCACAATGCGGTTATGCCTCTAAGTCGTGCCTCGACACGTGGGAGATATAGCCGCATCGTGGGCGTTACATGCCACATGATGCTGCAATCAACATGCGTCAAACCATATTTGGGCATGTTCTTTGGTTGCATTTCATTGGCTTTCCGGATGATTACAAAATTTTACACTATATTCAGAAATCTGTTGAGGGTTATGGAAAGCTTATTACTTGGTATCATCCTATGCAAGTTCGCAGGTTCATTATGGTTAAAGTCAGAATTATTGATAGAAGTTCAATTCCCAAGAGCTTTGTTATTCGACAACTGGGAGGGGCTTGCTTCTGCTGGACTGTATGTGTTACTATTCTTCGCAACATTGACTGGAATGCACATCTACCTGAAGTGCCTCTCACTAGAGAAGACCCACCTCCGGAGGATGGTATTCCTCATCACCTGCATGGAGATGGACTTACTACTGAGTAACTATACCAGAATTAGTTGGCCAACTGGCTTCTCCAAAATGTAGCGCCGCCCCAAGGTCCTGTCGACCAAGGTCGGCATGCTCCCGCAGATGATATTCAGGTTCAAGAAGTGTGGGGTGCCTGGCCTGAACCACCTTCACCGCGAGCCCCACTAGCTCTAGTCAACTATCAAGCCTTTCTGGCTACTGAAGTCTTCAGGTATACCATGGCGTGCCCCCTTCACCAGGCAATATTGCTGACAACCTAGATATGGCCTGGAATGATTCGATCACTGATATTGGCAGTTCTTGTTGGGGAACGTAGCATGCAATTTTGAAAAAAAATCCTACGGTCACACAAGATCTATCTTGGAGATGCATAGCAACGAGACGAGGAGAGTGTGTCCACGTACCCTCGTAGACCGAAAGCGGAAGCGTTAGATTAACACGGTTGATGTAGTCGTACGTCTTCACGATCCAACCGATCCAAGTACTGAACGTACGACACCTCCGTGTTCAGCACACGTTCAGCTCGATGACGTCCCTCAAACTCTTGACCCCAGTAGAGGGTCGAGGGAGAGTTCCGTCAGCACGACAACGTGGTGACGGTGATGGTGATGTGATCCGCGGAGGGCTTCGCCTAAGCACTACGACGCTATGACCGGAGGAGTAAACTGTGGAGGGGGCACCGCACACGGCTAAGAGGACTCTTGGTGTGCCTTTGGGGTGCCCCCTGCCCACATATATAAAGGAGGGGGGAGAGAGGCCGGCGGCCAGGAGGGGCACGCCATGGGGGGAGTCCTACATGGACTCCTAGTCGAAGTAGGATTCACCCCCCCTTTTCCTTTCTCCACCGAAGGGAATAGGAAGGAGAGGGAGACGGAAAGGGAAGGGGGGCGCCGCCCCCTCCTCCTTGTCCTATTCGGACTCCCTAGGAGGGGGGCGCGCGGCCACCCCCCGTGGGCTTCCCTCTCTCTCCCTTAGGCCCATGTTGGCCCAACACTTCCCCGGGGGGTTCCGGTAACCCCTTGGTACTCCGGTAAAGTACCCGAATCACTTAGAACCATTCCGATGTCCGAATACAACCTTCAAATATATGAATCTTTACCTCTCAACCATTTCGAGACTCCTCATCATGTTCGTGATCTCATCCGGGACTCCAAATAAACTTCGGTCACCAAAACATATAACTCATAATACAAATCGTCATCGAACGTTAAGCATGCGGACCCTACGGGTTCGAGAACTATGTAGACATGACCAAGACACATCTCCGGTCAATAACCAATAGCGGAACCTGGATGCTCATATTAGTTCCTACATATTCTACGAAGATCTTTATCGGTCAAACCACATAACAACATACGTCATTCCCTTTGTCATCGGTATGTTACTTGCCCGAGATTCGATCATCGGTATCTTCATACCTAGTTCAATCTCCTTACCGGCAAGTCTCTTTACTCGTTCCGTAATGCATCATCCCGCAACTAACTCATTAGTCACATTGCTTGCAAGGCTTATAGTGATGTGCATTACCAAGAGGGCCCAGAGATACCTCTCCAATACTCGGAGTGACAAATCCTAATCTCGATCTATGCCAACTCAACAAACATCTTCGGAGACACCTGTAGAGCATTTTTATAATCACCCAGTTACATTGTGACGTTTGATAGCACACAAGGTGTTCCTCCGGTATTCGGGAGTTGCATAATCTCATAGTCAGAGGAATATGTATAAATCATGAAGAAAGCAATAGCAATAAAACTAAATGATCATAATGCTAAGCAGAACCTGGATGCTCATATTGGCCCCTACATATTCTACGAAGATCTTTATCGGTCAAACCGCATAACAGCATATGTTGTTCCCTTTGTCATCGGTATGTTACTTGCCCGAGATTCGACCGTCGGTATCATCGTACCTAGTTCAATCTTGTTACCGGCAAGTCTCTTTACTCGTTCCATAATGCATCATCTCGTGACTAACTCATTAGTCACATTGCTTGCAAGGCTTATAGTGATGTCCATTACCGAGAGGGCCCAGAGATACCTCTTTGTTACACGGAGTGAAAAATCCTAATATCGATCTATGCCAACGCAACAAACACCTTCGGAGACATCTGTAGAGCATCTTTATAATCACCCAGTTACGTTGTGACGTTTGATAGCACACAAGGTGTTCCTCCGGTATTCGGGAGTTGCATAATCTCATAGTCAGAGGAACATGTATAAGTCATGAAGAAAGCAATAGCTATAAAACTCAACGATCATAATTCTAAGCTAACAGATGGGTCTTGTCCATCACATCATTCTCCTAATGATGTGATCCCGTTCATCAAATGACAACACATGTCTATGGTCAGGAAACTTAACCATCTTTGATTAACGAGCTAGTCAAGTAGAGGCATACTAGGGACACTCAGTTTTGTCTATGTATTCACACATGTACTAAGTTTCCGGTTAATACAATTCTAGCATGAATAATAATCATCTATCATGATATAAGGAAATATAAATAACAACTTTATTATTGCCTCTAGGGCATATTTCCTTCAGTTCTAGCTCTAGCTCTTCTGGTTGGGGTGCTCTTATCCCTCTGGTGCCTCAAGCTGCTGCTATTGCCTCACAAATTCCAGCTTCGGAGTTACATATTTCCGTGTCTAATTTAGGGATGCAGATTAATAAGGAAGCCCATGGTGATATTGTCTCGTCTTTGATGATCAATGAGTTTATTCCAGTTTTGCAGCTCAATAGTTTTGTGATGAGGAACCTGAGGCCGCTGGTTGCAACTTTTGGTCCATTGGCTGACAGGCTTGGATTTGCTAATGACTCTCTTCAGCTTAAGGTGCATGTGGAACACTCACAGAAGGGATTTAATTTTACCTCTGCAGCCCATCTATCTGCGTATGGTAATACCACCATGACTGTCACTATGGGCATCATTTCTGAAGATCTCATGACTTCTCAGTTGAATATGCTACCAACCCTTCCCGAGCCCGATAGGAGTGAGCCCCTGAGGATTACAGGTAACACTGACAGTTCTTCATTCATCCTTGGCGGGAGTGCTAGAATCACTGAAATTCAAGACCTGGGCCTTGCCAATCTCCAGATGGATGAAGGTCTAACTCTATCTGGGCCCTCTGGCCCGGTGATTACTCGAGGACGTAAACCCAAGCCCAAGATGCCAGGATGCTTTGTCCAGCTCCATCGCAGTGAAAGGTCAAACAAATATGATGGCTTTAAGGTGCCCCCAGTTTCTGGCATACGACCAAGAGCTTCCAAGGTCAAAGACAGAATGGTGCCCTCTGCTATTAAACTTTCCGTGCCTGAAGATCTGAAGGAAGGTGAGAGCCCTCCTCCCACTACCATCCATGCCATCGAGGAGATTGGAACTCGTTGTGCTATCCCTGCTAAGGAGTTGACTGAAGAATTGCTACACCAAGCCCCACACAAGACCTCTTCTTCATGCGACACTACTGGGTATTGATACGTCTCCAACGTATCTATAATTTTTTATTGTTCCATGCTATTATATTACCTATTTTGGATGTTTTATATGCATAAATATGCTATTTTATATTATTTTCGGGACTAACCTATTAACCTAGATCCCAGTGCCAGTTCCTGTTTTTTCCCTATTTTTGAGTTTCGCAGAAAAGGAATACCAAACGGAGTCCAAAAGGAATACCAAACGGAGTCCAAACGGAATAAAACCTTCGCGATGATTTTTCTTTGACTAGAAGACAACCAGGAGACTTGGAGATGAAGTCGGAGGAGCCACGAGGCGGCCACAAGGACGGAGGGGCGCCCAGGGGGTAGGTGAAAGCACAAGTGCTCCCTGGGTGATTTTGGTAATTAATGTCAACATATCTCTTGTTGGACTAATGTTTCCACCTAGTATATTTCAGATAAGTTCAACAACGGAGTGGCATGGACAAGAAGATGTGGAACCCCTTCAAGATGATAAGGATAAAGGATTGGCTCAATCTCAAAGCTCAAGACTCTGCATTTTCTATTTTAGTGATCCAAGATCACATTGAGTCCATAGGAAAGCCAATACTATTAAGAGGGGGTGAGGTGTTGCTTAATGGCTTGCTTGCTCAAAGTGCTTAGTGATATGCTCCAAAGCCCTCAACCACTTTCTCACATCTACATATGTCCCAAACCAAAAGTCAAACTCGGCCCACCAATTTGATCTATCCGGCGCCACCGAGTTCACTTGACATAGCCACTGCCACAAACCCTAGTCTTTTCGGTCTCACCGATAGGGATCTCGGTCTCACTGAGATGGGATTGTAATCTCTCTGTTTCCCTTCGTAACGTTTCGGTCAAACCGAGATGAGCGATCGGTCCCACCGAGATTGCAATGCAAACTCTCTGTTTCCCTTTCGTAATGTTTCGGTCCAACCGAGACGAGCGAATCAGTCCCACCGAGTTTGCCTGACCAACTCTTTGTTTGTCTATTACCAAAATTGGTCCCACCGAGTTTGTGTAATCGGTCTCACCGAGATTACGTTATGCCCTAACCCTAATGACATCCGTCCCACCGAGTTGACATGTCGGTCCCACCGAAAACCCTAACGGTCACATTATGAACGAAATCAGTCCGACCGAGTTCTCTGAATCGGTCCGATCGAGTTTGGTAAATTGTGTGTAACAGTTAGATTTTGTGAGGCTATATATACCCCTCCACCCACTCTTCATTTGTGGTGAGAGCCATCCGAATATGCCTACACTTCCAACATACATTTTCTGAGAGAGAAGCACCTAGACTTGTGTTGAGGTCAAGATATTCCATTCCAACCACATAAATCTTGATCTCTAGCCTTCCCCAAGTTGCTTTCCACTCAAATCATCTTTCCACCAAATCCTATCCTATGAGAGAGAGTTGAGTGTTGGGGAGACTATCATTTGAAGCACAAGAGCAAGGAGTTCATCATCAACACACCATCTATTACCTCTTGGAGAGTGGTGTCTCCTAGATTGGTTAGGTCTCACTTGGGAGCCTCCGTCAAGATTGTGGAGTTGAACCAAAGAGTTTGTAATGGCAAGGAGATCGCCTACTTCGTGAAGATCTACCCGAGTGAGGCAAGTCCTTCGTGGGCGACGACCATGGTGGGATAGACAAGGTTGCTTCTTCATGGACCCTTCATGGGTGGAACCCCTTCGTGGACTCGCGCAACCGTTACCCTTCGTGGGTTGAAGTCTCCATCAACGTGGATGTACGATAGCACCACCTATCGGAACCACGGATAAAAAATCTCTGTGTCTCCAAATTGCGTTTGCACACTCCAATCTCATCCCTTTACATTCTTGCAACTTGCATGCTTTACTTTCCGCTGCTCATATACTCTTATCATGCTTGCTTGACATGTATTGTGAATGTGTGAACTTGTGCTAAAACTCCACTTCAACTTAAAGAATTAAAAACTATAACTTTTATTGTTAAGAGTCTATTCACCCCCCTGTAGACACCTCTTCTCGATCCTTTCAATTGGTATCAGAGCTTTGGTCTCCATTGCTTTGGTTTAATCACCATTGGAGGAAGATGGATGAGTCTACGTTGGGGAGTCTTAGACGTAGAGTGCCTATTCTTGATGGAGAGTTCTTTCATGAGTGGAAACATGAGATGCATGAGATTTTCAATGAATATCATTTGAACAAGTACATTACTAGCCCTTGTGCACCTCATATTGACCCTTTGCATCCCACACCCGATGAGGATCTTGACATGATTCACAATCTTAGAACTATCAATCTTATCACTAGAGGCTTGCCTAGAAACTTGATTGGATGTTTGCCTACTCTTGATTGTGCCTACACTATATGGAGATTTCTTGAGGAAAGATTTCCAAACTATTCCTTGCAAAACTTAGACGAAATTCTCCATAAGTCTATTGCCTTGAGTAAGATGAATTCCAGTGATCCTATGTTTGGTGATTGTCTATTTGAGATTACCAATCTCATGCGTGCCAAAGGAGATGTTGGAATCATTAGCAATATCATCTCCGAAGCTATTAGAATTCATAAAGATTACCATTGTGATGATCATTCATCTAATGAATTACCCTCTCTAGGAATTGATCAAATACAAGATGATGTTGAACATGGATACTATGATGAGGATGATGATAGTGACTATGATCTTGATGATGCGATGAGACACTTTGGTCTTATGGCAAATCTTCGCGGCTACATGGCTGGAGGAAAGGAATGGGTCGTTGATAGTGGATGTACTGATCATATGACCGGAGACAAAGATATGTTTCATGAGCTTGCTGAAAACGACGGCCCTCGAAAGTATGTCACTTTTGGTGATAACTCAAAGGGTAAGGTGGTTGGCCTCGGTAAGGTAGCCATCTCACATGATAGCTCCATACAAAATGTCATGCTCGTTGAATCTCTTGGGTACAATTTACTTTCAGTATCTAGACTTGCTGATTTTGGTTTCAATGTCCTATTTACTGAAGTAGATTGCCAAGTGTTTCGTAGAGATAATCATAAAATGGTCTTTACCGGTATACGTAGAGGTGATCTTTACATTGTTGATTTCACTAAAAAGGCTCAACCTAGAACTTGCTTAATTGCTAAATCTTCTAAAGGCTGGTTGTGGCATAGAAGGCTAGGTCATGTGGGCATGCGAAATCTTGATAAGCTTATCAAAGGTGATCATATCCTCGGAGTAAAAGATGTTATATTTGACAAGGATAGACTTTGTAGTGCTTGTCAAGCAGGAAAACAAGTTGGAGGAAGTCACCCCGTGAAGAACATCATGACCACGAGAAGACCGCTCGAGCTACTTCACATGGATCTCTTTGGTCCCAATGCCTACAAGAGTCTCGGTGGTAACTCATTTGGTCTAGTCATAGTCGATGATTTTTCAAGAGTTACGTGGGTGTTCTTTCTTGATGATAAATTGCAGGTCCAAAAGATCTTCAAAAACTTCGCTAGGAAGGCCCAAAATCAATTTGAAGTGAAGATCAAGAAGGTTCGGAGCGACAACGGAACGGAGTTCAAGAACGCAAATGTGGATACCTTTCCTGACGAATAAGGGATTGCACACGAGTTCTCGGCTATGTACACGCCTTAAAAAATGGAGTTGTTGAGAGGAAGAACCGAACTCTTATTGAGATGGCAAGAATGATGCTTGATGAGTACAAGACTCCAAAACACTTTTGGGCGGAAGTGGTTTTGACAGCTTGTCATGCAACAAACCGCTTGTATCTTCACAACCTACTCGGCAAGACGGCATACGAGCTCCTCACCGGTAACAAATCCCAATTGGATACTTTCGAGTATTCGGCTCAAAGTGCTACATTCTTGATAAGCATCGTCATTCTAAATTTGCTCCTAAATCTCATGAAGGTTTCCTACTTGGTCATGGCTCAAACTCTCACACTTACCGTGTCTACAACAATTTCACCCGAAAGGTTGAAGAGACGGTAGATGTGAAGTTTGATGAATCTAACGGCTCGCAAGTAGAGCAATTGCCAATTGATGTAGGAGACAAAGACCCTTCGGAAGCAATCCAAGACTTGTCTATCGGCAAGATTCGTCCAACGGAGGTGAAGGAGAGTACCTCATCCGTCCAAGTGGAAGCTTCTACCTCACGGCAAGGTGAACCAAGAGTTGACATGGAAGCATCCACGAGTGGGACACACCAAAACAAAGAAAACAAGGACGTACACGAAGATGAACCTCATCAACCTCCTTCTCCACCACGACAAGAGAACGACAACGTCAACAATGAAGAAGGCCAAGAAGAAGGACAAGATGAAGAAGATGTTCCACCCTGAACAAAGCAAAAGCTCCCAGGTGTTCGAGCAAGAGTCGCCAAAGATCATCCCGTCGATAAAATCTACAATGATATCCAAACCGGGAGAATCACTCGCTCTAAAACTCGTTTGGCTAACTTTTGTGAACATTATTCATTCATCTCTAGCATTGAACCTATGAAGGTTGAGGAAGCATTGGAAGATCCGGATTGGATAAATGCCATGCATGAAGAGCTACACAACTTTGAGAGAAATCAAGTGTGGACATTGGTCGAGAAGCCCGACAAGAACCACAACATCATCGGTACCAAATGGGTGTTTCGCAACAAGCAAGATGAAGATGGTCAAGTCATCCGCAGCAAAGCTCGTCTAGTCGCCCAAGGCTACACTCAAGTCGAAGGTATGGACTATGGTGAGACATATGCCCCCGTTGCTAGACTTGAGTCCATTCGCATCTTACTTGCTTATGCTAATCACCATGATATCACCTTGTACCAAATGGACATTAAAAGTGCTTTTCTAAATGGTGAAATTTAGGAGGAAGTTTATGTTAAGCAACCTCCCGGCTTTGTCGATCCTAAGAAACCTAATCATGTCTACAAACTTCACAAAGCTCCTTATGGTCTTAAACAAGCTCCTAGAGCATGGTATAAATGCTTGACCAAGTTCCTTATTGAAAAAGGCTTTGAAATTGGAAAAATAGATTCTACTCTTTTTACTTAAAGGGTTAATGGAGAACTATTTGTGTGCCAAATTTATATTGATGATATTATATTTGGTTCGACTAACCCTCATTTTAGTGAGAAGTTTGGAAAGCTAATGTCGGAGAAGTTCGAGATGTCTATGATGAGTGAACTCAAATTCTTTCTTGGTTTGCAAATCAAGCAAACTAAGGAAGGTACCTTTGTTTCTCAAACAAAGTACACCAAGGACTTATTCAAGAAGTTCAATATGCAAGAATGCAAAGGTATGAATACACCCATGCATACTAGTGGACATCTTGACTTGACTAAGGACGGTGAACCGGTTGATCAAAAAGTTTACCGCTCTATGATCGGTTCATTGTTATATCTATGTGCCTCTCGTCCAGACATCATGCTAAGTGTGTGCATGATATCAAGCGGCCCCCAAAGAATGTCATCTTAAGGCTGTGAAAAGGATAGTGAGATACTTAATACATACACCAAATTTTGGCATTTGGTATCCTAAGAGGTCTTCTTTTGATCTTGTTGGCTATTCCGACTCGGACTATGCGGGAGACAAGGTTGATAGAAAGTACAGTTCGGGCACTTGTCAATTTCTTGGTAGATCTCTTGTGTCTTGGTCCTCCAAGAAACAAAACTCGGTATCCTTATCCACCGCCGAAGCGGAATACATTGCCACCGGTTCATGTTGTGCTCAATTAATTTGGATGACCCAAACTCTTAAGGATTATGGGATATATGTGAAACATGTTCCATTGCTTTGTGACAATGAGAGTGCTATTAAGATTGCTCACAATCCCGTGCAACATTCTCGAACTAAGCATATTGAACTTTGTCATCATTTCATTCGAGATCATGTTGCTAAAGGAGACATTGATCTTAAGCATGTTCGTACCGATAAGCAATTGGCGGATATATTCACCAAACTGCTTGATGAGAAAGTCTTTTGTCGTTTGAGAGGTGAATTGAACATCATTGATGCTTCAAACTTGGAGTAGGGACTTCCTTTGGATACATGCAAGGCATGAATCTATGACTAATCCTAGATATTTCTTTCACGATGCTATTTACATGCCTTGGATATATTTGCACCCTTGCATGTTATCTAACCCTTGTAGGTACTTGGATGAATCTAAATCCATGAGATGCAACTCACTCACATCTTGAGCAATCTCTACATCACCAAGTCGCTACAATACGGTGGTTGATGACAAGGAAGCACGAAACCCTTCAACATATCCTTTGACAAATTATTTGTATCAAATTTCATGATTGTCATTTTGGATACACAACTGCTCTTCCTTGCAAAACTAACCCATGTAGGTAGATGAACTCAAATTACAAGTGGTGCTCCCATCTCTTGATGAACTACATCAAGCTTGAGCAACCCACACAAGTTCAACTACATGATCAAGATCAACACCACCACCCAAGGTATGTTATTCCATCTTTGAGAAGCTTTACTCCAAGTCATGGGTCAAAGCAGCTCAACAAGATGTGAATACATCAAATGCTTAAACAAAAACTGTTAACCCCATTTTGAGCTTAAACGATGAGTATGACTTATGATCAAGTGCTCTCACTTGACTCCTTAGTCAATATACTCTAACATAGGTGACTTTGTCACCGCCCAATTCTAGATGAAGTTCTCTAGTGTTTCTTTGAGTTTTTGCATTTTGTCCTTTGCATATTTATTCCCTTTTCTTTATGAAAAAACTTCATCTAGATTTTCTTTTCCTTGTTCTGTCCTGCATTCCCTGCATCCAATTCATTGCAAATCCTTCAGTAAATTCCTTGCAAATCCTTGTGAGATCTTACTTGACTAGTGAGCTGAGGTGACAAGTGTTTTCCTTGTGATGAACTTGGTCCCACCGGTTTGTTGTTTTCGGTCCAACCGAACCCTTTTCGGTGCAACCAAGGCACACAACTCGGTGCCCCTGAGTTCACTACAGGAAAGACAACTCGCCATTTGTTCCTGCATTCTTTTTACTCCAGCTCCACTCAATGATTCTTGTCCTCTACCAGCATCACATTCGACTTGCTGCTTTGCTTTGTGACTCAAGGACCAAACCCATTTGCAACAAACATCCAGAAGAGCCCTTCTTGGAAATTGATGTCAAAGGGGGAGAGAGAGATCACATCAAAGCTTAATCATTTCTATAGGGGGATAAAGAATACTCAGGGGGAGAGAGTTCTTCAATGAGAAAGAAGTATCACATCAAAGACCCCAGATGCTTGGTGTTCAAGAGGAGAGAAGTCACATGTCTTTAAGAGGGGAAAGACATGTTCATATTTGATTATTTGCATTTGCTCTGATTTTCTGTTCCCTATCTTCTCCCAGTATCCTATGCAAGATTCAGGGGAGCAAGACATCTAAGGGAAGGAAATCCTTGAATTCATTGCATATCTTTACCCTTGGGGACATGTCTATATCCAATAGAGTACTTAGTACTCAGTCTCTACATGTCATCCCAGTCTTGGTACTCTTGTGGTTTCTTTGTTTGCTCTGGCTAGTAGATGCATCTGTGTTATCTAACCTTGTTTACTCAGGTTCACTCCTTCCTAAGCCAACTCAAGACCACAAGGTAAGTATATGCATCACAAGTCATGTGCATGAGGATTTCTTGCTGATGTACATACTGTTTGCAAGAAGGACTCATGAGCATAAAGGTACATTTCCTATATTCACATCATTTGCTCTGATGCATATAGCCAAGATACATGTAACACATTGCTTACTCTGTCATGCTTATGCATTCACATGCTCCTATATTCCATATTTACATGATTGCATACATGTAGGGGGATTCTATGCATGTTACATGTGTTTCCAAAGCTTTACTTGTTATTCTCTATATCTTTATCTAAAGCTTTGATGTATGTTGTCATCAATTACCAAAAAGGGGGAGATTGAAAGCACAAGTGCTCCCTGGGTGATTTTTGTAATTAATGTCAACATATCTCTTGTTGCACTAATGTTTTCACCTAGTATATTTCAGATAAGTTCAACAACGGAGTGGCATGGACAATAAGATGTGGAACCCCTTCAAGATGATAAGGACAAAGGATTGGCTCAAGCTCAAAGCTCAAGACTCTGCATTTTCTGTTTTAGTGATCCAAGATCACATTGAGTCCATAGGAAAGCCAATACTATTAAGAGGGGTGAGGTGTTGCTTAATGGTTTGCTTGCTCAAAGTGCTTAGTGATATGCTCCAAAGCCCTCAACCACTTTCTCACATCCACATATGTCCCAAACCAAAAGTCAAACTCGGCCCCACCGATTTGATCTATCCGGCGCCACCGAGTTCACTTGACATAGCCACTGCCACAAACCCTAGTCTTTTCGGTCTCACCGATAGGGATCTCGGTCTCACCGAGATGGGATTGTAATCTCTCTGTTTCCCTTCGTAACGTTTCGGTCAAACCAAGATGAGCGATCGGTCCCACCAAGATTGCAATGCAAACTTTATGTTTCCCTTTCGTAACGTTTCAGTCCAACCGAGATAAGTGAATCGGTCCCATCGAGTTTGCCTGACCAACTCTCTGTTTGTCTATTACCAAAATCGGTCCCACCGAGTTTGTGTAATCAGTCTCACCGAGATTACGTTATGCCCTAACCCTAATGACATCGGTCCCACGAGTTGACATGTCGGTCCCACCGAAAACCCTAACGGTCACATTATGAACCAAATCGGTCCGACCGAGTTCTCTGAATCAGTCCCACCAAGTTTGGTAAATTGTGTGTAACGGTTAGATTTTGTATGGAGGCTATATATACCCCTCCACCCACTCTTCATTTGTGGAGAGAGCCATTAGAACATGCCTACACTTCCAACATACATTTTCTGAGAGAGAGCCACCTACACTTGTGTTGAGGTCAAGATATTCCATTCCAACCACATAAATCTTGATCTCTAGCCTTCCCCAAGTTGCTTTCCACTCAAATCATCTTTCCACCAAATCCTATCCTATGAGAGAGAGTTGAGTGTTGGGGAGACTATCATTTGAAGCACAAGAGCAAGGAGTTCGTCATCAACACACCATCTATTACCTCTTGGAGAGTGGTGTCTCCTAGATTGGTTAGGTGTCACTTGGGAGCCTCCGTCAAGATTGTGGAGTTGAACCAAGAAGTTTGTAAGGGCAAGGAGATCGCCTACTTCGTGAAGATCTACCCGAGTGAGGCAAGTCCTTCGTGGGCGACGGCCATGGTGGGATAGACAAGGTTGCTTCTTCGTGGACCCTTCGTGGGTGGAGCCTTCCGTGGACTCGCGCAACCGTTACCCTTCATGGGTTGAAGTCTCCATCAACGTGGATGTATAATAGCACCACCTATCGGAACCATGGATAAAAAATCTCCGTGTCTCCCAATTGCGTTTGCACACTCCAATCCCATCCCTTTACAGTCTTGCAACTTGAATTCTTTACTTTCCGCTGCTCATATACTCTTATCATGCTTGCTTGACATGTATTGTGAATGTGTGAACTTGTGCTAAAACTCCACTTCAACTTAAAGAATTTAAAAACTGTAACTTTTATTGTTAAGAGTCTATTCACCCCCCTCTAGACACCTCTTCTCGATCCTTTCAATTGGTATCAGAGCTTTGGTCTCCATTGCTTTGGTTTAATCACCATTGGAGGAAGATGGATGAGTCTACGTTGGGGAGTCTTAGACATAGAGTGCCTATTCTTGATGGAGAGTTCTTTCATGAGTGGAAACATGAGATGTTTGAGATTTTCAATGAATATCATTTGAACAAGTACATTACTAGCCCTTGTGCACGTCATATTGACCCTTTGCATCCCGCACCCGATGAGGATCTTGACATGATTCGCAATCTTAGAACTATCAATCTTATCACTAGAGGCTTGCCTAGAAACTTGATTGGATGTTTGCCTACTCTTGATTGTGCCTACAATATGGAGATTTCTTGAGGAAAGATTTCCAAACTATTCCTTGCAAAACTTAGACGAAATTCTCCATAAGTCTATTGCCTTGAGTAAGATGAATTCCAGTGATCCTATGTTTGGTGATTTTCTATTTGAGCTTACCAATCTCATGTGTGCCAAAGGAGATGTTGGAATCATTAGCAATATCATCTCCGAAGCTATTAGAATTCATAAAGATGACCATTGTGATGATCACTCATCTAATGAATTACCCTCTCTAGGAATTGATCAAATACAAGACGATGTTGAACATGGATACTATGATGAGGATGATGATAGTGACTATGATCTTGATGATGCGATGATACACTTTGATCTTATGGCAAATCTTCGCGGCTACATGGCTGGAGGAAAGGAATGGGTCATTGATAGTGGATGTACTGATCATATGACCGATATGTTTCGTGAGCTTGCTGAAAACGACGGCCCTCGAAAGTATGTCACTTTTGGTGATAACTCAAAGGGTAAGGTGGTTGGCCTCGGTAAGGTAGACATCTCACATGATAGCTCCATACAAAATGTCATGCTCGTTGAATCTCTTGGGTACAATTTACGTTCAGTATCTAGACTTGCTGATTTCGGTTTCAATGTCCTATTTACTGAAGTAGATTGCCAAGTGTTTCGTAGAGATAATCATAAAATGGTCTTTACCGGTATACGTAGAGGTGATCTTTACATTGTTGATTTCACTAAAAAGGCTCAACCTAGAACTTGCTTAATTGCTAAATCTTCTAAAGGTTGGTTGTGGCATAGAAGGCTAGGTCAGGTGGGCATGCGAAATCTTGATAAGCTTATCAAAGGTGATCATATCCTTGGAGTAAAAGATGTTATATTTGACAAGGATAGACTTTATAGTGCTTGTCAAGCAGGAAAACAAGTTGGAGGAAGTCACCCCGTGAAGAACATCATGACCACGAGAATACCGGTCGAGCTACTTCACATGGATCCCTTTGGTCCCAATGCCTACAAGAGTCTCAGTGGTAACTCATTTGGTCTAGTCATAGTCGATGATTTTTCAAAATTTACGTGGGTGTTCTTTCTTGATGGTAAATCGCAGGTCCAAAAGATCTTCAAAAACTTCACTAGGAAGGCCCAAAATCAATTTGAAGTGAAGATCAAGAAGCTTCGGAGCGACAACGGAACGGAGTTCAAGAACGCAAATGCGGATACCTTTCTTGACGAAGAAGGGATTGCACACGAGTTCTCGGCTACGTACACGCCTCAACAAAATGGAGTTGTTGAGAGGAAGAATCGAACTCTTATTGAGATGGCAAGAACGATGCTTGATGAGTACAAGACTCCAAAACACTTTTGGGCGGAAGCGGTTGAGACAGCTTGTCATGCAACAAATCGCTTGTATCTTCACAAGCTACTCGGCAAGACGGCATACGAGCTCCTCACCGGTAACAAACCCCAAGTTGGATACTTTCTAGTATTCGGCTCAAAGTGCTTCATTCTTGATAAGCATCATCGTTCTAAATTTGCTCCTAAATCTCATGAAGGTTTCCTACTTGGTCATGGCTCAAACTCTCACACTTACCGTGTCTACAACAATTTCACCCGAAAGGTTGAAGAGACGGTAGATGTGAAGTTTGATGAATCTAATGGCTCGCAAGTAGAGCAATTGCCAATTGATGTAGGAGATAAAGACCCTTCGGAAGCAATCCAAGACTTGTCCATCGGCAAGATTCTTCCAACGGAGGTGAAGGAGAGTACCTCGTCCATCCAAGTGGAAGCTTCTACCTCACGACAAGGTGAACCAAGAGTTGACATGGAAGCATCCACGAGTGGGGCACACCAAAACAAAGAAAGCAAGGACGTACACCAAGATGAACCTCATCAACCTCCTTCTCTACCACGACAAGAGAACGACAACGTCAATGATGAAGAAGGCTAAGAAGAAGGACAAGATGAAGAAGATGTTCCACCCCGAACAAAGCAAAAGCTCCCACGAGTTCGAGCAAGAGTCGCCAAAGATCATCCCGTCAATAAAATCTACAATGATATCCAAACCGGGAGAATCACTCGCTCTAAAACTCGTTTGGCTAACTTTTGTGAACATTATTCATTCATCTCTAGCATTGAACCTATGAAGGTTGAGGAAGCATTGGAAGATCCGGATTGGATAAATGCCATGCATGAAGAGCTACACAACTTTGAGAGAAATCAAGTGTGGACATTGGTCGAGAAGCCCGACAACAACCACAACATCATCGGTACCAAATGGGTGTTTCGCAACAAGCAAGATGAAGATGGTCAAGTCATCCGCAACAAAGCTCGTCTAGTCGCCCAAGGCTACACTCAAGTCGAAGGTATGGACTATGGTGAGACATATGCCCCCGTTGCTAGACTTGAGTCCATTCGCATCTTACTTGCTTATGCTAATCACCATGATATCACCTTATACCAAATGGACATTAAAAGTGCTGTTCTAAATGGTGAAATTGAGGAGGAAGTTTATGTTAAGCAACCTCCCGGCTTTATCAATCCTAAGAAACCTAATCATGTTTACAAACTTCACAAAGCTCTTTATGGTCTTGAACAAGCTCCTAGAGCGTGGTATAAATGCTTGACCAAGTTCCTTATTGAAAAAGGCTTTGAAATTGGAAAAATAGATTCTACTCTTTTTACTAAAAGGGTTAATGGAGAACTATTTGTGTGCCAAATTTATGTTGATGATATTATATTTGGTTCGACTAACCCTCATTTTAGTGAGAAGTTTGGAAAGCTAATGTCGGAGAAGTTCGAGATGTCTATGATGAGTGAACTCAAATTCTTTCTTGGTTTGCAAATCAAGCAAACTAAGGAAGGTACCTTTGTTTCTCAAACAAAGTACACCAAGGACTTATTCAAGAAGTTCAATATGCAAGAATGCAAAGGTATGAATACACCCATGCCTACTAGTGGACATCTTGACTTGACTAAGGACAGTGGACCGGTTGATCAAAAAGTTTACCGCTCTATGATCGGTTCATTGTTATATCTATGTGCCTCTCGTCCCGACATTATGCTAAGTGTGTGCATGTGTGCACGATATCAAGCGGCCCCCAAAGAATGTCATCTTAAGGCTGTGAAAAGGATAGTGAGATACTTAATACATACACCTAATTTTGGCATTTGGTATCCTAAGAGGTCTTCTTTTGATCTTGTTGGCTATTCCGACTCGGACTATGCCGGAGACAAGGTTGATAGAAAGTCAAATTCGGGTACTTGTCAATATCTTGGTAGATCTCTTGTGTCTTGGTCCTCCAACAAATAAAACTCGGTATCCTTATCCACCGCCGAAGCGGAATACATTACCGCCGGTTTATGTTGTGCTCAATTAATTTGGATGACCCAAACTCTTAAGGATTATGGGATATATGTGAAACATGTTCCATTGCTTTGTGACAATGAGAGTGCTATTAAGATTGCTCACAATCCCATGCAACATTCTCAAACTAAGCATATTGAAGTTCGTCATCATTTCATTCAAGATCATGTTGCTAAAGGAGACATTGATCTTAAGCATGTTCGTACGGATAAGCAATTGGCAGATATATTCACCAAACCGCTTGATGAGAAAGTCTTTTGTCGTTTGAGAGGTGAATTGAACATCATTGATGCTTCAAACTTGGAGTAGGGACTTCATTTGGATACATGCAAGGCATGATCTATGACTAATCCTAGATATTTCTTTCATGATGCTATTTACATGTCTTGGATATATTTGCACCCTTGCATGTTATCTAACCCTTGTAGGTACTTGGATGGATCTAAATCCATGAGATTGCAACTCACTCACATCTTGAGCAATCTCTACATCACCAAGTTGTGACGCCCCAAGACCGACACTCCAGACGCCTTCCATGTTTTTCGTTATCGTCGTGTGTATTTATTTGTTTGCTGCATTCATCATGCCATCATTTGCATTGCATCGGTAGTCCGCTGCCATTGTTTTCATAAAACCCGTAGTCGATCGCAGTTGCCGCTTCTTCCTCGTCTCCGTTGACCTTTGTCAGGCCCCTTTGTCTTTGTCGACCTCTCTCAGACCCCCCTCTCTTGCGCGTCCGAACTTCCCCGGACCAGACCTGACAGTCATGACTGATGGGTTCGGATCATCCCCAAACATTCCTAAAACATCTTTGCTTTCTCATTAGCCTTCCCTAGCCTATTTATTCTCAACCACCCGATTACGATCGGAGGGACCAGGTAACCCCTACCCAAAACCCACTTGATATATATACAGGTCCAACCCTAGGATGTAGGCAGCTTGTCCCATCCTTCCCACTCCGCCGCCACCATCTTCCTCGGGATCCATCCCGAGCCAACCACCTCTCCACCTGCTCCATCCAATCCATCGATCCCTGCCTCCCTCGATTCCCCACCAACAGAGCCCGCACCCATGATCCAAATCCTCTCCGGCCATCTCCCTCATCTTGCGTGCCCGACCAACCCACACACCTCGCCTGATCTCCCCTGCCTCGGCCGTGTGACCCCGCCGAGCCGCCCGAACCTGCTGGAGTCGTCGTCGCCGGCAGAAAGCTAGCAGCGCCCGGATCCAGGCCCGTGCGACTCCCTGCATCTCTCTTTCTCCGTGCCTTCTTCTTCCTCCCCTGCTTTAATCCCCCCTGTCCGTTTGCTTCCCTGCTAGGCAACAAGCGGAGCCCCGACGCCCATCCGCCAGAGCGTGCCCCGCCTCGACCTCGGCGGTGACCATCGGCGCTGCCGCAGATGAGCACCACCGTCCCTCATCCTCCCTTCCTTTCTTTGTCTCCCTCCTAACCTCTTTTCCCTCTGACCAGCAACGACAGGAGCTCCATCCCCGAACGCCATGGCTGCTGACCCCCTGCCTCGCCTCGGATCTCTCCTGGGATGCCGTCCAGCGCCCGGATCCGCACCTCCCTTCGTTCCCTGCACCGCCGCGTCGCCGGAGTAGAAGCTCCATCCGCCGCTGCTGCCTCCACTTCGCCAAGTCACGCGCCCCTGCTTCGTCTCGCTGCGGGAGGAGCAGCGAGCCAGCGCCCAGCCGCCCCAAGCGAGGACAGCGCCCAGCCGCCCCAAGCAAGGAAAGCGCCCAGCCGCCCCAAGCGAGGATAGCGCCAAGTCCCGCTCGTCCGCGCCCGCGTTGACCGCTTCCACTCCACGTGCCCTGGGCCACTTCTGCGGTAAGGACCAGCACCGCCTCTGCAGCCTGCTCCACTGACCTGGGCTAGGCCCGCTGGGTGAGCCTCCAGCGCCCACGCTCCTATCGGGCCAACCAGTTTCGGCCCGTGATGTTTTTTCCCTGCCAGGACGATTTTTCTAATTATTCCAGAGACTGCAGATTTGCAGAAAAACCCTTCATGTTCATGCATATAATAACTAATAAACCGTGCATTGGTTTAAAATGAATTATATATGTAAATTGCTTAGAATTTCATCTAGTTTCATAATATGTGACTTTCATCCATGTTTAAAATGTTGTTTGTGTTTATTTTGCATAATGCCATGCTAAAATGATTTATTTCTTAACTAAATAACCGTAGCTCCATTTTAAATAAATTATATATGTTAATGGGGTGGGAAAATGCATAGAATAACTTGGTTCACTTTATTTTGCTGTTTAACAACATTAAAATTGTGTATAGGGCAGAACAGTACCAACTTGAAATACACACATGAGGATTTTCCGGAATTGTAGTTTGTTGTTTCCGGCCTCATTTAAACTTGCATAGATAGATAGTTTATATATGTTTCCCCCCTTGCCATGTTTAATAACATTTAATATTGTTGGGTACTTAAACGAGAGAGAACTAAATAATTGATGTGGTGTTTCGTCAATATGCAACTTGTGGCATATTGAGCTCCACTTAATTTGTAGTATTGTTTGTGCACTTTGCCATGCCATGCCTATTTAAACCGGACATGCATCATACTTGATTGTGCATCATGCCATGTTTATGTGATGGTTGTTTACCATGTTGTTTGCTTCTTCCGGTTGCGCGTCTCCTTGATAGTTTCGGTTACGTTGCGATTGTGAGGATTCGTTCGTCTATGCCCGTTCGTCTTCTTCTTGGACTCGTTCTTCTTCCTTGCGGGATCTCAGGCAAGATGATCATACCCTCGATATTAGTTCTATCTTTGCTTGCTAGTTGTTCGCTCTATCGCTATGCTTGCGCTACCTACCACTTGTTTATCATGCCTCCCATATTGCCATGTCAAGCCTCTAACCATCCTTTCCTAGCAAACCGTTGTTTGGCTATGTTACCGCTTTTGCTCAGCCCCTCTTATAGCGTTGCTAGTTGCAGGTGAAGATGAAGTTTGTTTCATGTTTGGAACATGGATATGTTGGGATATCACAATATATCTTATTTAATTAATGCATTTATATATTTGGTAAAGGGTGGAAGGCTCGGCCTTATGTCTGGTGTTTTGTTCCACTCTTGCCGCCCTAGTTTCCGTCATACCGGTGTTATGTTCCTTAATTTTCCGTTCCTTACGCGGTTGGGGATTTATGGGACCCCCTTGACAGTTCACTTTGAATAAAACTCCTCCAGCAAGGCCCAACCTTGGTTTTACATTTGCCTAACAACCTATACCTTTCCCTTGGGTTTTCGCGAGCCCGAGGGTCATCTTTATTTTAACCCCCCGGGCCAGTGCTCCTCTGAGTGCTGGTCCGAACCGAGTAGACTGCGGGGCCACCTTGGGGCAACTTGAGGGCTGGTTTTACTCGTAGGATGTCTCATCCGGTATGCCCTGAGAACGAGATACGTGCGACTCCTATCGGGATTTGTCGGCACATCGGGCGGCTTTGCTGGTCTTATTTTACCATTGTCGAAACGTCTTGTAACCGGGATTCCGAGTCTGGTCGGGTCTTCCCGGGAGAAGGAATATCCTTCATTGACCGTGAGAGCTTGTGATGGGCTAAGTTGGGACACCCCTGCAGGGTATAAACGTTCGAAAGCCGTGCCCGCGATTATGTGGCAGATGGGAATTTGTTAATGTCCGGTTGTAGAGAACTTGACACTTGACTTAATTAAAATACATCAACTGCGTGTGTAGCCGTGATGGTCTCTTTTCGGCGGAGTCCGGGAAGTGAACACGGTTTGGGTTATGTATGAACGTAAGTAGTTACATGATCACTTCTTGATCACTTCTAACTTCTCGACCGTTGTGTTGCTTCTCTTCTCGCTCTTATTTGCGTATGTTAGCCACCATATTTGCTTAGTGCTTGCTGCAGCTCCACGTCATTACCCCTTTCCTACCCATAAGCTTAAATAGTCTTGATCTCGCGGGTGCGAGATTGCTGAGTCCTCGTGACTCACAGATTCTACCAAAACAGTTGCAGGTGCCGAGGATACCAGTGCAGGTGATGCTACCGAACTCAAGTGGGAGTTCGACGAGGAACTTGGTCGTTACTACGTTTCGCTTCCTGATTATCAGTAGTGGAGCCCAGTTGGGACGATCGGGGATCTAGCATTTGGGGTTATCTTCTTTTCATTTGGATTTGACTGTAGTCGGTCTATGTGTGTATTTTGAATGATGTATGAATTTATTTATGTATTGTGTGAAGTGGCGATCGTAAGCCAACTCTCTTTATCCCATTCTTGTTCATTACATGGGATTGTGTGAAGATGACCCTTCTTGCGACAAAACCTACAATGCGGTTATGCCTCTAAGTCGTGCCTCGACACGTGAGAGATATAGCCGCATCGTGGCGTTAGACAAGTCGCTACAATACGGTGGTTGATGACAAGGAAGCACGAAACCCTTCAACATATCCTTTGACAAATTATTTGTATAAAATTTCATGATTGTCATTTTGGATACACAAGTGCTCTTCCTTGCAAAACTAACCCATGTAGGTAGATGAACTCAAATTACAAGTGGTGCTCCCAACTCTTGATGAACTACATCAAGCTTGAGCAACCCACTCAAGTTCAACTACATGATCAAGATCAACACCACCACCCAAGGTATGTTATTCCATATTTGAGAAGCTTTACTCCAAGTCATGGGTCAAAGCACTCAACAAGATGTGAATACATCAAATGCTTAAACAAAAAATGGTAACCCCATTTTGAGCTTAAACGATGAGTATGACTTATGATCAAGTGCTCTCACTTGACTCCTTAGTCAATATACTCTAACATAGGTGACTTTGTCACCGCCCAATTCTAGATGAATTTCTCTAGTGTTTCTTTGAGTTTTTGCATTTTTTCCTTTGCATATTTATTCCCTTTTCTTTATAAAAAAAACTTAATCTAGATTTTCTTTTCCTTGCTCTGTTCTGCATTCCCTGCATCCAATTCATTGCAAATCCTTCAGTAAATTCCTTGCAAATCCTTGTGAGATCTTACTTGACTAGTGAGATGAGGTGACAAGTGTTTTCCTTGTGATGAACTCGGTCACACCGGTTTGTTGTTTTCGGTCCAATCGAACCCTTTTCGGTGCAACCGAAGCACACAACTCGGTGCCACCGATTTCACTACAGGAAAGACAACTTGCCATTTGTTCCTGCATTCTTTTTGCTCCAGCTCCACTCAATGATTCTTGTCCTCTACCAGCATCACATTTGACTTGCTGCTTTGCTTTGTGACTCAAGGACCAAACCCATTTGCAACAAACATCCAGAAGAGCCCTTCTTGGAAATTGATGTAAAAGGGGGAGAGAGAGAGATCACATCAAAGCTTAATCATTTCTGTAGGGGGAGAAAGAATACTCAGGGGGAGAGAGTTCTTCAATGAGAAAGAAGTATCACATCAAAGACCCCAAATGCTTGGTGTTCAAGAGGAGAGAAGTGTAACATCCCAAATTTTCAATTTGGAATGTTATACATAGGTCATTCATGCATATCATATTTTATTGCATTTCGTTTCGCGATGCTAGAAATTCTAAGCAACTCAAGGACCCTCGGAGAGAGTTGGGGATTTCACCGTTTTCATGTTTGAATTTTATCAAATACCGAAACGAGGATCATTTGTTTTAATTTTTTTCTCTTTGAAAATATTTCATATTAAAATATAAGAGAGGAGATAATATGACTTCTCCAAAATGAAAGAAATATTGGAGGAAAAATATTAAAAACAAATAAATATATTTTTTGGGATTTTATTGCTATTTTATTTGCATAGGAAAAATATGGGTTTTCAAAATTGCATTAGAGTCCTAAATAAATGTTCACCTTGTCCGGCATATTTTTAGAGGACGGCGAAATATTTTTTTCAGGATTTTTGGAGTCCAGTATTTCTTTTCTTTCTTTTTCTGCACGTCGGAATTTTTTTTTTAAAAGTTAACCGACTCCGGGCCGTACCCGGCCAGGACACCTCGGGCCGGCCCTTATAAGCCGAGCCGCCGCCACCCCGCAGCCCACACAGTGCCGCGCCTCCCCAAACGCTAGCAGCCCCTGCCGCCGCTAGTCACCGCCGCCGCCCGCCGCCCGCCGCCGCCGCGTTTTGCCGCCGGAGCCGCCACCCCGCCGCCCTGCCGATCCCGCCG